>NW_027498813.1:0-62739 GCF_021521415.1 Bidens hawaiensis | reverse complement strand
CCTGCTAGAGTAAAGTAAGTGATATAAACTTAAAGAAAAGCCAAATTGAAAGAGGTGTTAGTCTCTAGCAAAAGTCTCGGTGAAGATGGCAAAAATGTAATAACCGGTCATACTCAAGCCTTATCATTGTTGATCACCCAAAAATATAATAAAGCAAATAACAAGCGTTAGGATTCTGGACACTGTGAGTCTTTATGCGGCTTAATCAACTGGGTATTCATAAGCATGAATATTTCACTCGCTTCTTAGAGCAAACCCAAAGTCATTAAACTTGATCACTGCTGTACTCTATACAATCTAAATTACTGACTTGATCAAAATCCGTTGTTAGTCATACAATTGTTCCTCCCTTGCGTGCGTCTCAATACCAATAAGAAAAGGGACCCCAGAGGATACAATGTATGTAAGCCGACAGATGGACTCATGCATACTCACTCACAGTAAAGGAAACCTGATGCATTGCTCAAATATTCAAAAAGGTTTCAAATTTTGATCAACATTATAATGGTTTAAGTCAAGTTGGGGTGATTTGGCAAAAATCAAATTAATCTTGAACCAAGATTCGGGGCTGATAGTTTCTGATATTCTGTGCGCTAATTGAACCATAAATCATATCACAAAAATGCTCAAAGGTTTGTTATAAGATTTAAATGGACAAAAATATCAATGACCGACTTAACGCCAGTCATAATATCGCTGAAATATAAAACTGTGATGGAAGGGCATTTTGGTCAATCTGATTCTCTGCTCAAACTCAACAAAAACACAAAAATATGTACTGCTTTTGATAAATTTTTGAAAAACATAAAAAGATTGTCTATTTTCTAAATCGGATATTCTTTTGTAAATACATTCTTTATTTTTTTACAAAATACCAAAAATATATTATTTTTCGTACTTTACATATTATTTAATGCTTTTAAGTTATGTTTCGTAAAAATGAAACGAATTTAAGGTACTTAGTTATCGGGATAAAACGGTTCTCGGTAATTCTTTTAAGTTAAAATTTTATTTAATTAATTCATTATTTAATTCATTTAATTATTTAATTTAAAACTAAATAAAGTTAGTAATTCGTTAAAAAGCTACTTCGCTAATTATGGATAACGAACTAGGTGATTCTTTAGCGAACTGATTTCTAGTTCGCTCACCTAATTCGCTTCCCGCACTCTGTAACGAATCATCCCTTCTTCGTTACATATTTAACGAATCAAGACATGAATCATGGCTTGTAATAGCGAATTATCTAATTCGTTATTCATAATTCAAACGAGTTGCGTAATTCGTACACTGTGTACCTCGGGTAGCGTGTTAAGCTATATAGGACAGGAAACACGAACAGTCCTTCACTGTTCGTCTTCTTCCTTCACCCTAAAGTCACCATATTCAAAATTTTCTCTGAAATCTCGACTTTCATATTTCGACATTTCAAGGATATCTTTGTGTTACTCAGGTATAGATGGTCACGGTGATATGTTTTTCCGTCAAAAATGAGTGTGATTTGATAGATAAATTATGTACTTTTGTGGTCTAAGGGTTTTCCGAGTCTTTAAACCCTGATTTGTTTATGCACCATTGTGATAATATAGATTATTAATGTTTCAATGTAATCGGAATGTGATTCCAATACCCTTGGTGGACTTTAATTGACGTTTGATTATAGTTTGACGGGTTGATTATGTTTTCATAGTTTCTGTGTTTCTGTTTGCTCCGGTTAACCTCAGTATCTCTGGGTTTTGAGTCTCAATCTCATCACCATGAGCTTCATTGTGTGTTTCCGAGTTCAACACGTTCATTGTCTTGATGATTCAACGATAGTTATGGACTAATTGCTTCTATGTTCATATTGTTGACTATCTGTGTTCATCTTAATTTTGACTTTGACAATGCAGGTCAAAGATTAGGTCTAATTAATGGACCATTCGTTCTCCTTAGAGAATTGGAACTGTTTCGTGTCCAATTCGTTAAGGACATATACGAACTAGCTTAGCGAAGAATGGAGTTCACGAATCAGATGTGGATTCGTTAAAAGTATAACAAACTATATTCTTAGTTCGTCATTTTGAATAGTAATTCTCTAAGACTACTTCGTTAGCTTATTTACCTGATAGCGAATCGCACGATTCGTTACTGTATAGTAACGAATCAGTGAGATATTAACGAATGACATTCAATTTTAATTAAATAATTAAAGTATTTAAATTGTCTAAACGCGTAAATTAATTAAATACACATATCTTTTGACAATGAATATACACCATTTATAAATAACTAGACATATATTGATGTTTAATACATAGTACGTCTTCACATTTCTCATATTTGTTTATATTTATACAGTAAACATGGTTGATCAAGTAAATCAAGATCCACCAATTGCCGATCAAGGGCAACACGAGCAACCACCACCAGAACAACCTCCACAACTTCAACCACCACAACAAGAGCAACAAGACGATGTTATTTTACTACCATTTGACAAGAAACATAATATTTGTGCTTACGTGAATCAAGATGTGGCAAATGTGAAGGTGTTTGGGGATATGTTATCTTTCTTAAGACGCTCAGTGATACACTATGCTATAACTGCTAGACCGAAGGTGTATCTGAGTATTATCAGGAAATTTTGGAACACAACTGAGTATGTTGAAGAAGAGAAACACATTCGAGCCACAATCAATCAAACTCTGATTACAATTAATGTTGAGGTCATTCGCCGTGTACTTCAATTTGGTGATAATGATAACAACCCGAGTGAATTTGAAAAACCGTTGGTCAAGGGGTTATTCATACACTTGCGTTATGGTGGCGACATTAATAAATCTATGTTGAACAAGAACGGGTTATGTCCACCATACAAGTATCTTCTACATGTTCTACTTCATTGTATGAGTGGTCGTCGTGGTGGGTTTGACGAATGTAGACTCAGCTTGCAGTCAGCTTTTGTTGCTTTGATTCTGAACAAGCCGTTTAATTTCTCAGAGTTAGTCTTTGACCATTTATAAGAACAAGTTCAGCAAACACTTCAGTCAAAGAAGTTTTTAATGTATCCTCGTTTTCTACAGCTGCTTATTCAAGCTTTGATCCCGAATTTGGTTATAGATCAGACATTGGTGAACGATATACTTCATATGGAACACATGACAGCTGAAACTGTGCATCGAATGTTAACTTATAGAAAAGAGAAGCCAAAAGATAAACGGATGATCGGTCATATAATCAATCCGAATTATGTATGTCCTCCTGATGAGCGCTGGATCCATGATGACTCGGATTCCGAGCGTGAAGGGGGAGAAGGTGGGAACGATGATGATGGAAATGATGGTGATGGTGGTGCTGGTGATGCTGCCTTTCAAGAACAACAAGAGCCAGTAAATGCTGCTTTAGCTGCCACCATTGCGGCTCAACAAGAACGAAAGAGGAAAGGGAAAGAGGTGGCAACTCTTGAGCCATCGAAGAAAAGACGCGTTTTGGAGGGGGCTGGGGTAATTATAGGTGTGCTACCACCTCGTCATTCAACGCCTCAAAGCTCGGTAGTGCCGACTACTACTAGCACTCTGATGCTTACATTGACGACAACGTTGGTACCCGCATGAAAGGCTTGGTGTAATTCCACAAACGGCGTTATCAGAAATACCAAGGCCAAGACACAGCTGCAGCTTGGGTTAAAGCAAATCAAGTGACCTCCTTCAAGACGGTTTCCAAGGTACATGGTGATATTGTCTCCTGGTTTATGATTCTGAGCTGAAAGTATGTATAATCAAATGGGAGAAGGGGATCCAGTACTATGAAAAGATAAGGGACGTTCTGACATTACCGACGTGGGATGTTCGTACCCTCGCGAGACGTCCATTTATCAATCGTGGGGGTTACCCAACAGCTGAGTGGTTCCATCAACACTTACTGTTCGAGGTCAATCATGGTTTCAAGTTTTTCAAGCCCCAGGTCTCAAGACGTAAGCGTATTAACGAGATTGATCCGAGGACTGGCTGGAGAAAACTTGTCCTGAAGGTGAAGCCGCCAAAGACGATGAAGCAGGTTCCTGTGAAGACGATGCTTCAAGACATGCATCTCTCATTCAACCGCTGGTACTATGACAATCGTACTGGCGAGGCCGTCATTGTTCTGGGTAGAGGACTGAAGACTGAGCTCATCAAGATAATCGACCCGATGTGGTTTGTTAATTTATCAGAGACAGACAATGACGTGCTCCACAGGAAGCAGATTTTGTTCGAGCGCCAAGAAGACTATGACCTGGCTATGCAATTCCAACGAGTTGTTCGTGTGTGTTATGAGCATGGAATTCATAGTTGCAGAGACTAGCAGTCCAAGCGCTTCAAATAATTTAAAGACAAAGAGCTCAAGACGAGGGGGTGTCTATTAGTGCACGGTTTTGCGTCTTGAGTCTTTGTAATTGTCGTTAACGTTTTGTTTATTATTTAATGTAATAATTAGATTAATTATTATCTAGTTCGTTATGTGTAAAGTCTAGTTCGCTAGGGGATGTTAGCGAACTAAGACATTAAGTGTATTCCCTCCTGATTCGTTAGGGGATGTTAACGAATCAGGGGGTGTTTCGTCTAATTAATGTATGTAACGAAGTAGTGTCTGGTTCGCTAGGGGATGTTAGCGAACCAGACCTATCTTCTATATATAGAGAACACTGTTCACTGTTAATAAAGTTTTGAGAGTTAATTATCGAATCCCAGTCCAATCGGTCTCTCGATCTTTAACCTAACATTATACAAACAATTGATATACATATATATACTGATAATATATAAACACATACAACACTGAATCTAAGGTAAGTATGAGCTAGATGTATATAAACGTATTAATCGATTATCCACATATCCGAGATCTGTTAGTGTTATAGTTATTAGATTGATACGATTGTTTATTCGGGTTCCAACTGTTTGCTTCGAGAAGTTCATTCGTATCCCGCTTGTCGATGGTCAACTCCTTCGTGTATCTGGTGAAAGGCCTTCTCCCTCGAGCTTAAATCTTATTACTTGTTTCCAAGCCCAAACATACTTACGCAAGAAGTATGTGGAATTTGTAGCTCATGTGGTGGAAATGAAGGAACGAAAAATTAAAGACATTCCAATTTTTAGCAAGTATCCCAAGGTGTTTCCCGATGATGTTTCTAGTCATCCTCCTATTCGTGAAGTTGAATTTCGAATCGATCTCGGCCTGGTGCAACCTTGATTGTTAGGGCCCTTTATCGTCTTGCACCCTCCGAGATGCAAAAGTTGTCTAATAAGCTCCAACAAATTTCGGACAAAGGGTTCATTTGCCATAGTTCGTCTCCATGGGGCGCACCCGTGCTTATCGTCAAGAAGAAAGACGGATATTTTCGTATGTGCATAGATTACCGCGAGCTCAAAAAGCTCACAATCAAGAATCGTTATCCTTTGCCTCTTATTGACGACCTTTTCGATCAACTCCAAGGAGCCTCATGCTTTTCAAAGATTGATCTTCATTCTGGTTATCATCAACTGCGCGTGCATGAAGATGATAGACCCAAAACCGCTTTTCGGATTTGATATGGACATTACGAATTTAGGGTTATGCCTTTCGGGCTAACCAATTCACCCGCGGTGTTTATGGACCTTACGAACCGCGTATGCAAACCTTACTTAGATAAATTCGTAATTGTTTTTGTTGACGACATTCTTATTTATTCCAAGTCCAAAGCCGAGCACGAGAAACATCATCATTCCATCCTTGATCTATTAAGGAAGGAACAACTTATGCTAAGTTCTCAAAGTGCGAATTCTGGTTGAATGAAATACCGTTCTTAGGGCACATAGTAAACAAAAAGGGTATCCACATTGACCTTGCCAAAATCGAAGCCATTAAGAATTGGAAAACTCCAACCTCTCCTACTGAGGTTAGTTTATTTCTTGGTCTTGAGGGTTACTATCGTCGCTTCATTCTTAATTTTTCCAAGATTGCTTTGCCCCTAACCGCTTTAACTCACAAGCATAAACCTTATGAATGGGGGCAAAAGCAAGATGAGGCTTTTCAAACTCTTAAGCGCATGCTTTGTGATACACCGATCCTTGAACTCCCCGAGGGAAATGAGGATTTTATTGTCTATTGTGATGCTTCTAATCAAGGCCTCGGTTGTGTCCTTATGCAACGAGGTAAATTTATCGCTTACGCTTCGCGAAAACTTAAGGTTAATGAAAAGGAATTATACAACGCACGATCTCGAACTCGATGCCGTTGTATTCACGTTGACAATTTGGAGAAATTACCTCTACGGAACTAAATGTGTGGTATTCACTGACTACAAGAGTGTTCAACATATTTTCGACCAAAAAGATCTAAACAAGCGGCAACGACGGTGGGCCGAACTACTTAGCGACTACGGCTGTGAAATTCATTACCACCCTAGTAAAGCGAACGTTGTAGTCGACGCCCTTAGTCGAAAGACCCATGTGAAAATAATTATGCTTCACAGCATGATCGTTCAAACTGATCTCCAACTTCGTATCTTTGAAGCCCAACATGTCTCTGTCACCGAGGGTAACATGTACGATGAAATGTCCTAAGGTGTCGAGAATCAAATTGAAACTAAGCATGATGGTTTGCTATATTACATCAATCGTTTGTGGGTTCCTAATCGTGATGAACTTAGCAGATTCATCGAGGATGAATGTCACACCCCGACTTAGGGCCTAGGCGTGTGACCACAAGTTGGTACCTGTTTTGTAAATATATCAGAGTTTATGGGTTAATTTTAGCGGAAGACTTTAGGTTGAATATAATATTAATTTACATTGAAAATTTACTCGGGAATTAAATACCCGAGTATTGGTTTACAAAAGATATGTTTTCATATTACAAGGATTTTATATCAAAAACGGAGCCATCTTGTACGCGCTTCTATCTTCATTAAGACTCTCAATCCTTGTTAATGCTACTTATGCTTAATTACCTGCAATGGGTTGGAAAAATAATACGTCAGCTATATGCTGGTGAAGACTTATGACTCAATAAAACATTTTGAATGACGATTAGAATACAAACGTAGTTTTCTTGACAATCTCAGTGGAAGCATTTCTACTTCCGATATATGTACCACTGCCCTACACACACAACGGTATTCCCCGAGCCAAACGGCCCTGAACTAAGAACTGGTCATGACCGTTTAAGCTCGCGGCTTCATTGCCTTTGATTGATTGATTGAGCTTTAACAGTTATGTTTGGATCCAGACACATGTGTATTCGGTCTGAGTTGATATTATTCTCTACTTTATATTATAATGTTTTAGAGATTTCATTATCTCATGTAGACATTGATTGACTCGTTAAGACAAACACCCGTTCGTCTCATTGAGTATAAATAGGTTTTGACTGATTAAAAAGGTTAACGTATTCACCTGTACCGTCGGTGTTGAAAACCTTTGACTGATTGATTGTGAATGATACTTAACCTATACATAAATAGGTTCGTATGAATGTTTTGAATGATTTTAAGCTATGATTGTAAACTTAACCTTGAAATCATTTATCTTTGATTGTGAATGAAAACACTTGTTTTATGTGACGTTTGATATAGCATGCTTTGGCCTAATAGGTTCTATCATGTTGGTAAGTTTTTCCAGGTAAGTAAACGGGTCCCTCGGTTTATTGGGATTTATACGAATTACTTTTCCTTAGGCAAGAAACTTACTACTAGTGATATCCCCCTTCCAGTTACTACATGCCCGTCAAAATATATCTTTCATTTGACATTACTTTATCATGAAGTAACGTTTATGAAAACATGATTGTGAATGATTTATAAAATACGATCAAGGTTAAAGGCCATAGCCTCAATTGATAGTCAAAGCTATAATTCAAATAACTTAAATGTAACTCCTACCTTAATGCGGATACTTAGATTGCTAATAAGAAAAAGGCAAGATCTTGATCTAATCGCTTAAGTGATTGCTACTTTATTATAACTTCGTTTCTTGCACGAAATACGAGAAAATGGCACGTCAGCTTGTTACGGCAAAGGGGCACGCCTTACGAGGTTAAGTGTGTGTAAAGGAAGGTGTGTTTGGGATGAAATGAGTTCAAACCCGTCACCCCCTTTTATAGGTTGATTCTGAACCCCATCGCGGTACGCGATGGGCTCTTTGTGCCCGGTCGCGTACCGCGGCGCCGCCTTATGCGGTGGTGACACGTGGCCTATCATATTGTGCCACGTGTTGACACGGTGTTAAACACGTGTCCGGTGACTCACCAAGCCCGTCGTGCTACGCGATGGGTTATGTGTTACCCAGTCGCGTACTGCGATGGGACAACATTTTCAGCATTTACACTTTCGGTCCCTATACTTTCTAAGTTAGTATATTAATGCTTAAATTAAAGAGGGTAAAGGACGCGGTGTTACATCCTCCCCCACCTTTTGAATAATCTCGTCCTCGAGATTTATTGGAATAGATCAGGATACTTTTTCCTCATTTCTGACTCGAGTTCCCACGTATACTCGGGTCCTCGTCTCGAATCCCATTTAACTTTTACAAGCTTGAGTCGTTTATGCTTGAGAAACTTAATCATGCTATCCTCTATTTGAATCGGTTGTCTACAAACTTAAGCTTCTCATTGATCTTAACATCTTTCAATGGCATTGCAAGGGTTTCATCAGCTAAACTTGCGTAGATTGTATACATGAAACACATCGTGGATACCCTTCATTTCCTTGGGTAATTCTAGCCGATAAGCCACTGGTCCGATTCTTTCGAGTATTTTTGAATGGCCCAACAAATCGTGGACTCAGTTTTCCTTTCTTTCTGAATCTTACTACACCTTTCCAAGGCGATACTTTCAATAACACTTTGTCGCCTTCTTTGAATTCCAAAGGCTTGCGGCGAATGTCCGCATAGCTCTTTTGTCTATCCCTTGCTGCCTTCAGGCGTTCCTGAATTTGTATTACTTGATCAGTAGTCCTTTGAACAATTTCGGGTCCTAACAATTGACCTTCACCTGTTTCTGACCAACATACAGGTGTTCTACATTTACGTCCATACAATGCTTCGAATGGTACTGCTTGGATACTCGTATGATAACTATTGTTGTACGATAATTCCATTAGTGCGAGATGGTGTCCCAACTTCCTCCTAAGTCGATAACACAGGCACGAAGCATATCTTCCAAGGTTTGAATTGTACGTTCACTTTGGCCATCAGTTTGGGGATGGTAAGAAGTACTTAGATTTAATCGAGTCCCCATAGCCTTTTGAAAATTTGACCAAAAATTTGAAGTCAAACGACTATCTCTATCAGAAATGATGGATAGCGGCACACCATGTAATGATACTATACTTTCAACGTATAGGTGCGTTAACTTATCCATACTAAATGTTTCTTGAATAGGAATAAAATGAGCAGACTTGGTAAGTCTATCTACAATAACCCAGATCGCATCATTTTGTCGTGAAGTTTTCGGTAGCTTCATGATGAAATCCATGGTTATCATATCCCACTTCCATATCGGTATTTCAGGTTGTTGTAGTAGTCCTAACGGCTTTTGATGTTCGGCTTTTACTTTTGAACATGTCAGGCATTTAGCTACATATAAGGCAATGTCTTTCTTCATTCCGATCCACCAGTAATCTTCTTTTTGATTATGATACATTTTGTCACTTCCCGGATGCATCATATACTTAGACTTGTGTGCTTCTTCTAAAATCTTATCTCTTAAACTTCCGACCATCGGTACCAAAATTCTTGTACCGAGTCTAAGTATTTCATCACTTCCTTTAATTAGTTGATCGATTGTACCATTCTCTTTTTCGGCTTTAATGTTTCCTTCTTCCAGCGCCAACTTCTGAGCCTCTTTGGTTTGACTAGCTAAATCGACTTTGAGTTCTAATCTAAGAGCTCGAACTCTCTTTGGCTTCTCATGTTCTTTTCTACTTAAGGCGTCAGCCACTACGTTGGCCTTTCCTTCATGATATACAATCTCACAGTCGTAATCATTAAGTGTTTCCATCCAACGCCTTTGTCTCATATTTAATTCCTTTTGATCGAATATATGCTTCAAACTTTTGTGATCAGTATATACCGTGAACTTTACACCATACAAGTAATGTCTCCAAAACTTCAAAGCAAAAATTATAGCGCCTAATTCAAGATCATGCGTGGTGTAATTATTTTCATGAACTTCAATTGTCTCGAAGCATAATCAATTACTTTCTTACCTTGCATTAAAACACATCCCATTCCCGTGTGCGAAGCATCACAGTAAATGGTAAAGTTTTCTAATCCATCTGGCAAGGCCAAGATGGGTGCGTTAGTTAACTTTTGTTTTAGTGTTTCGAATGCTTCCTCTTTCTTTGGTCTCCATTCAAACTTAATTTCTTTTCTTGTGAGTGAAGTTAATGGGACAGCTATTTGAGAGAAATCTTGAATAAATCTTCGGTAGTATCCGGCTAAGCCTAAAAAGCTTCGGACTTGAGTCGGTGTCTTGGTTTCTCCCATTTGGTTATGGCCTCAATCTTTACTGGGTCTACTTGAATACCCTCTTCATTTATAACATGTCCAAGAAATTGTACTTCGGACAACCAAAATTCACATTTGGAGAACTTGGCGTATAATTTCTCGTTTCTTAGGGTTTCAAGTATGATCTTGAGGTGAACTTGATGATCATTTTTGGATTTTGAGTAAACAAGAATGTCATCAATGAAAACAATAACAAATTTGTCCAGGTATGGCTTGCAAATCCGATTCATCATGTCCATAAAAGCTGCTAGAGAATTAGTGATTCTGAAAGGCATCACAGTGAACTCATAATGTCAGTATCGGGTTCTAAATGCGATTTTAGGGATATCTTCCTCTTGTACCTTCAATTGATGGTAACCTAACCTTAGGTCAATCTTAGAAAAACAACTTGCTCCTTGGAGTTGATCAAACAAGTCGTCAATTCTAGGTAATGGATACTTATTCTTAATCGTGACCTTGTTTAGCTCTCGGTAGTCTATACACATCCTCATTAATCCGTCCTTCTTTACAAATAGAATTGGAGCTCCCCATGGTGACGAACTTGGTCGTATAAATCTTTTCTCTAATAGCTCATCCAACTGTTTCTTTAATTCTTTCATTTCCGTAGGTGCTAAACGATAGGGAGATTTGGCTATTGGTGAAGTTCCCGGTATTAAGTCGATTATAAATTCTACTTCTCTATCAGGCGGGGCTCCTAGTAGCTCATCAGGAAATACATCTTGAAATTCGGATACGATCGGTACTTCCTCAATTTTCTTTGGTTCGGGTTCCTTGGTTACATAGGCCATGAATGCGAGGCATCCCTTTCCTATACAATGACTTGCCTTAATCTTGGATATGATTCCTACTTTTCCTCCTTCTTTATCTCCAGTTATACGAATTGTTTTATTATTAGGCGTTCGGATATCAGTGGCTCCATCGTTACATAAGATACGGGCTTGATTAAATGATAACCAGTCCATACCTAATACTACATCAAAACCTGCTAATGTCATGGGTAACAATCATACAAGTATGACGTGATTTGCTAAAGATATTGTGGCATTCTCTAAAGCCTCGGTTATTCTACTAACATTCCCATCAGCAGTTTCTACTTCATAATGTTTATCTAGTTTAACTAAGAGCTCATTTAATAGACTACAAAATGTATAATCTAAAAAGCTTTGGTTTGCACCCGAGTCAAATAATATTCTAGCATAAACATTATTTATAGGAAACGTACCGGTGATCACATCCGGTATTTTTGCTGCCTTCTGGGTGTCTAGCATAAAGACACGAGCGTTTCCTTTCTTGGCATCGGTCTTCGCACCGCTGCCACTTGCACCAACCGTCACTACCGTTGGTTTCTTCTTTGGGCACTCAGTACTATAATGCCCCTTCTCGCCACACTCAAAACATTCCCCGGTCTTCTTCCTACAATCTACCTCCGAATGTCCTGGTTTCTTGCAAAATCCACATACAACGGTGTTAGTTGGTCGAAGACATCTACCGAAATGTCTCCTACCGCATGACTTACAAATGGGGCGACAATACACAAACGCCCCTTCCTTCTTCTTCTCAGTTTTCCTCACTTTTCCTCCAAGTAGCGACTTGCCATCATCTTTCTTCCTTTCATCACGATTCCTCAACATTCCATCCATCAAATATCCGGCCAACTCCATAGCCAATTCCTTCGAAGACGGCATATGTGAACGAACTAAATCACGGATCTCGATTGTTAGTCCGTAAATGTATCGTGTCACCTTGTTGATTTCAGGAGTGACCAGATGAGACACAATTCTACAGTACTCAAGGAACTTGGTGTTATATTCCTTGAGGTTGGTTCCCATAACCTTGTGGTTCCAAAGCTTGGTTTGAATCTGATCCATTTCGTTGATTGGACAGAATTTCTTCAATACCATAGCTTTGAACGTAGCCCAGTCTAAATTGTATAAATTCTCTCTACCCTTGATTCCAATCAGGGTATTCCACCACTCTAATGCCTCCCCCTTGAACATTTGGGAGGTATACTACACCTTCTCTATCTCCGTGCACTTGCTAATCAACACGATCGATTCTATTTCCTCCAACCATCGGAGGGTATGTATCGCTCCTTTATCCCCGTGAAATTCTTTGGGGTTATAAACTTTAAACACCTTAAAATCACAACCTTCGTGTATTTTGAGTTTCTTTGTCTTTTCACGGAGGTCGTTTTCAGTAGTCGAGCTTTCATCACTCGCTTCTTTCTTTTTCTCGGTTTCCTTTTTCTTATCTTCTTTCTTTTCCGACTCTTTCTTAAATTATTTCTTTGATTCTTTCTTAGATTCTCTTTTTGAAGTAACGGTTTCACTTCTACTTTGACTTGCTCTTTTGTTAGATTGTGAGGCGGTTCTACTTGGATCATTTTTCAGTATTTCATTAATTGGGTTCACAACCACTTTTATCAGATCGCGGATACCAAGCACATAGTTTTGTGGTATGGCTTGTATATTGTCCGCTGTAGCTTTTTCTTGCAAAATTTCTTCAATTGTCTTTCCTTTATTGTTTACTTGAATTTCTGGATTACTGTTTGCTTTAGACATGTTGTTACATGAATAAAACAAAATTTAGGAAAAGACACACCTTATATTACATTATTTATCTTACAAGAAAAAGATTACAACAACTACACAGTACACAACATCCATTTCTAATCCTTAATCCATTTTGTAACAAGATTTTTCATCTTGTCACATTTCATTGCTATTTTCCTTCCCATTTTCTTCTTATCCACAACCTCGTTCCTCAACTCATCCATCACCGAATTTGGCGGGTTCGGATATCCCGTTGGTGCAGATGAAGCAACATATGCATGCATTTCTTCGTCGGGGATATTAGTAGTATAAAATCCCTCGATAATATTTGCCTCCCGCGAATCTCCTTAGCTTGTTGTGAGATCGAAGGCCTTGGTCCTAAATATGAAGGGAAGTAAGGATTCTCGTTCTCTTCTTCCTCTTCGGGATCCTCCTCCTCTTCAGGATCTTCCTCCGATTCATAAGGATTCTTAATTGGTGAGTTAAACCTCTTTTTGTATGGCATGCTAACCCTCATTTTTGATTTGTGACTGAGTTCTACAGATATTGGTGGGGTCTCATATTGATAGTTCAATGGTGGTGATCTAAATTGCCATCTCATTTGATCAGAGTGACAATTCATCCAGCTTGATGATTCCGGTTCAGTCTCTTGTTTGATCTGACTTTGTACTTCCTGCTCTTCCGAAGGATGATATGTTGGGATGTCGGAAGGATAATACAGGGGAACGTTGTCCTCGGTATTGTCAGAGATTTCGATTGGGCATTGTTGACTGCCTGGGAGATACACGGGTTGGATCCCATATGGTATTACCGGATTGATTGGTTGATTGTGATTGAAAAAGCTAGTATAATAACTATTGCTACTCTCCATATCGGATGGTTCGTGATTGATTATCGGTTTTGATCGAATGGCTACTCGGTGTCTACGACCAAAGTAGTTAACATAAGACATCTGCACTTTTAGTTAGATTAGGGATAGGAGGTTTACCAATCCTATCTTATCCCTATGAATAGTAATAATCATAATAATGGTTAAAGCCTAGGTACTAATGTTTAATACCTAATTCGCTGAAACCGATGGCTCTAATACCAACCTGTCACACCCCGACTTAAGGCCTAGGCGTGTGACCACAAGTTGGTACCTATTTTGTAAATATATCAGAGTTTATGGGTTAATTTTAGCGGAAGACTTTAGGTTGAATATAATATTAATTTACATTGAAAATTTACTCGGGAATTAAATACCCCAGTATTGGTTTACAAATGATATGTTTTCATATTACAAGGATTTTATATCAAAAACGGAGCCATCTTGTACGCGCTTCTATCTTCATTAAGACTCCCAATCCTTGTTAATGCTACTTATGCTTAATTACCTGCAATAGGTTGGAAAAAAATACGTCAGCTATATGCTGGTGAACACGTATGACTCACTAAACATTTTGAATGACGATTACAATACAAACGTAGTTTTCTTGACAATCTCAGCGGAAGCATTTCTACTATCGGTATATGTACCACTTCCCTACACACACAACGGTATTCCCCAAGCCAAACGGCCCTGAACTGAGAACTGGTCATGACCGTTGAAGCTCGCGGCTTCATTGCCTTTGATTGATTGATTAAGCTTTAACAGTTATGTTTGGATCCAGTCACATGTGTATTCGGTCTGAGTTGATATTATCCTCTACTTTGCATTATAATGTTTTAGAGATTTCATTATCTCATGTAGACATTGATTGACTGGTTAAGACAAACACCCGTTCGTCTCATTGAGTATAAATATGTTTTGACTGATTAAAAAGGTTAACGTATTCACCTGTACCGTCGGTGTTGAAAACCTTTGACTGACTGATTGTGAATGATACTTAACCTATACATATGTAAGGCCCCGTTCCCGGTGCCTCACTTCTGGTCGTTGGATTTACTCATTCACGTAGTTCACAATCAGAGTTAATTAAAACTTTCGCGGAATATAAAAACAGTAACCGTTCATTACAAAACAGCTAAACTTTCTTTAAAACCATAACATAAAATATCATATTTAAAACATCGTTTCTTCCATCTTCAAATGCTAGCCGTTCAATCCATGCCATGTGTCATCCTCATGCCCTCTCAATGAACATATGTACCTGCGTGCATACTAAAAGTCAGCTACGCTGAGTGAGTTCTAGTTAATCAGGCAACATACAATTCGTTCTCATACATTTTTACACGTATCCGAAGACACGTAATAATACTGTAACTCTGTATAATTATCCGTAAGAGGAACGTCACATAATATCAAATAAGGGAATCAGTACTACTACTCGTACTGTATATGTTTTCCATGAAAGGAACAATCTATATCCATAAAAGGAACACTCTATATATTATCCATAGAAGGGACACTCTATACATATATTATCCATAGAAGGAACACTCTATACATATATTAGCCATAGAAGAAGGAACACTCTATATATATATTATCCATAGAAGGAACACCCTATATACTTTCCATAGAAGGAACACTATACTTTCCAAAGAAGGAACATGATACTATCCATAGAAGGAACAATGTACTATCCATAGAATGAACAATATACTATCCATAGAAGGAACATTAAACTATCCATAGAAGGAACACTATACTATCCATAGAAGGAACATTATACCTTATCCATTGGATCGTTATGCTTTCTGGGGTATCCTTCTTACTCCTGAATCGTAGTCATCGAGTTATGTTCATGTGCTTTAGCTATTTAAGGTAGCTTGTTCATGACGCCCTCGATGTACCAAGTCTCGTCTTGTCCTTCGTTGGTTTGTACTTTTTAACCATCTTGTTTAACATGACATTTTATTCTAACATAACAAACATTCATAACCAAAATCATTTCGTGACTATTTCTTATCATAATTAATTTAGACAAATCCAGTTTAAACTTTAAAACACTAAAACAGACATAAAAACACACGTTAAGTCATTCATAATTCAAACATAGACTAAAACTTATGGCTATTAGCTAGCCTTCTTAAATGGTCTTTTCTAAGCAACCAGGAGAAACTGTTAATCCTCAAGCATTCCCCTCTGTCCTGCGCTCCTCCCTTGGCTTCCTGCAGTCCCTTGCCAGGTGTCCCTGCCCTCCACAGTTATGACACCTATGGTGATCCTTGCATTCCCAGGAGGGATGTCCTGCTTTTCCACACCTGTAGAAAACACCTAACCCCATTCGGCACTCCCCCGGGTGCTTCTTTCCACATTTTTCACAAGCAGTGAACTCCCCCTGCCTTGCCTTCTTCTTAGGAGGGTTCTCTTCATCAACTTCATTTGGCTTTAGGGCTGGGTTCCTTTTCTTCATTTCAACTTCCTCATCTTCCACTTCCACATCATCTGCCGCTAGATCATCATAAACCACTTGTGCTAAGTCAACTGCAGAGTCAAAGGTAGCAGGTTTGCTAGTCCTAACTAACGTGCGGACCTTCTGGGGTAGCCCCCTTACGTAGCACTTGATCCGTTTCGCCTCAGTGTTCACCATGTCGGGCACCAGCCTAGACATGAGGTTGAATTCAGTTGTGTACTCTCGGTGTATCATCTTGCCCGCCTTCAGATTCAGAATTTTCAGCTCGGCCCTCTCAACCTCGGCATCAGCACAGAACTTTTTCATCACTAACTCCTTCTGGTCGTCCCACCTCATTGCCTTCATCTCTCCTCGAGTCTTCCTTTGTTCCACAGTTTCCCACCAGTACATAGCCTCATCTTCAAATGACTGAGTGGCATAACCCACTGCTTGGTCAGGACGGCAATCGCTAATTCGGATAATTTTGTCCATTGTGGTTATCCATTGGAGAGTAGCGATTGCGTCTCCCAAACCAGTTAGCTTCAGCGGGCCACGGCCCTTGAAAGACTTGTTGTTACAACCACCCCAGCCTTTCTTTCCATCATCCTCTTTCACAGACCCAGCTTCACTTGAGTCACCCTTCACTCCCTCACCATTTTTCCTACCATTCTCCCCTGATCCTTCGGCAGTTCTTTCACGGCCTCCAGCAGACCCCTCTGGAGTCATGTTCTTCACAGCGGCTGCTACAGCTTGAACAATAGCTGCTTGAATTGCAGGATCTAGTTGAACCCCTTTATTGTTGTTCTGGTTTCCTCCAGCTGCGCTTCCTTCATCTTCGGTGTTAGAAGCTGTTTCCACCGAAGGTCGTTGGACGCGACGAGGCCTATCACGATGTCCAGCGCGACCTCCAGCTCTCTCAATGTCTCCAGCTCCCACATTTCCTCCCGTTCAAGCCATCGTATTCTAAAAGGGAAAACACAAACGTCATCACTCCAGGAATTATTTAGCATATGATTCGTAAAGTAAGTAGTTAATGACGTTGATCAAGTGTAATTAACTATTTGCATTACTCCTCAAGTTCTACATACTTCCCTTTATGATTTCATTTGTGCTAGTTTCTACTTTTAAGCAGTTAACCAATCAAAGAATCAGTAAACCTTATCCCTATCACACACATGTTCTTTCCTTAATAATTAAGTAAACATTATCATTCATAAACTATATACTTTACCGTTACTGAGCTTGCTTGAGTGACACATGGCTATCTTGAACTGGCATCTTCTTTCTTTTCTTTCTTAAATCACATCTCCGTTCGAGTCTAAGCATGTAGGATGCTTAAATCTCTCAAACTTTGCTCTGATACCAACTTGTAAGGCCCCGTTCCCGGTGCCTCACATCTGGTCGTTGGATTTACTCATTCACGTAGTTCACAATCAAAGTTAATTAAAACTTTCGCGGAATATAAAAACTGTAACCGTGCATTACAAAACAGATAAACTTTCTTTAAACCCATAACATAAAATATCATATTTAAAACATCGTTTCTTCCATCTTCAGATGCCAGCCGTTCAATCCATGCCATGTGTCATCCTCATGCCCTCTCAATGAACATATGTACCAGCGTGCATACTAAAATTCAGCTACGCTGAGTGAGTTCTAGTTAATCAGGCAACATACAATTCGTTCTCATACATTTTTACACGTATCCGAAGACACGTAATAATACTGTAACTCTGTATAATTATCAATAAGAGGAACGTCACATAATATCAAATAAGGGAATCAGTACTACTACTCGTACTGTATATGTTTTCCATGAAATGAACAATCTATATATATTATCCATAAAAGGAACACTCTATATATTATTCATAGAAGGGACACTCTATACATATATTATCCATAGAAGGAACACTCTATACATATATTAGCATAGAAGGAACAATCTATATCCATAGAAAGAACACCCTATATACTTTCCATAGAAGGAACACTATACTTTCCATAGAATGAACACTATACTATCCATAGAAGGAACATGATACTATCCGTAGAAGGAACAGAAAACTATACTATCCATAGAAGGAACATTATACCTTATCCATAGAAGGAGCTCAATATATTATCCATATAAGGAACACCGTATATAAGCTATTATGTAATATCCATGTAAGGAACTAATCTCTTCCCTTGGCAATACGTGCAATATCCGAAGATCGTTCACGCACCGACAAGCATTATATGATAACTGCCTCGTATAGCATCTATAGCATACACTTACCACTTAAGGTAAGTGTATTCACACTTCACATCGAGTATGCATACAGCCCCGAAAACATAACAAGGAAAATGGGGCTAGAAACTCACATGGATCCTGCTGCGCTCGCCGTTAATCGAAATTCCTCTCTTTAGTTGGGCACGGCTAACTGTATAATAATTACATGAATCAATTAACTATCACTACTCATCTCACGTTTCTAGTCAAATCATTAGGATATGGGCCTAGCAAGGTCCAAAGGGCAAAGCCCCTGGCTGGGGTCGAGCTGCCAGGTCAGCTTGGAAAAATTTTATTTCCATTAACTGTCTTAACACTTTTTCCATTAACATTTCAAGTTATTTCCTAAGTTGGGCTTGTTTGTTAAGCTTAAGATAATGCGCTGGTTTGCTTTACATTAGATATGGGACTGCACCATGCAGACTTAATCAATTCAGCCCAACCATTCATTATGGCATCTGGGCCCAACTGGTCAGGCCCAAGGTCAACAGGGAACTAAGTGGCCGAGAACTCTTGGCAGAGAACACCTGTTTGACCGAGAACCCATGTGTTGACCGAGAACCTATGTGTTGACCGAGAACCTATGTTCTTGACCGAAAACTCCTATTTGACCGAAATCTTTGGTCATCGAAAACCCTTGGTCACCGAGAACTCCGTTTTGGCCGAAATCTCAGGTTGACCGAGTTCTCGCGTTGACTGAGAACCCATATGAAGGCTCAGGCCACCGAGAACTTTGGTCTGAAGCTTCCAGCTCAGATTTTTTTCTACCTTATCGTTTATATCCTTAGCTCAGTAACCATTTTATTGTTTATACCATGAACTTAACAAATTTTCTCCACCATTTAACTGTTATACACCCATTATCATCATGGCTTCAAGATCTAACCCTTTTTAGACATAAAGCTTAAACCTTTATAGGGTTAAAACGTTATAGGCTAGATCTAGGGTTTCCTTTATGAACCGTTTATATCTATGAGTCCCTCTCATCCATTTTAATCATCAAGTTTGCATTTTTGTGATGTATCTAGACCCGATCTACTCTAGGTATGAGTTTCATGATTATTCGTTCATAAAAACGTAACCTTTAAGATTAAGAACATACCTTTAGACGTTTCTAGGTTACGGCTAGCTTGATACGTGATCTTGGGCTTGCTATCTAGCTTGTATGATCGAAGATCCAACGCTACTATGATTGGTTTAAGGGTTTGGATGGTGGCCGGCGGCTAGGGAGGGAATGGTTGGCTTAAGTCTGTGTTTTTAAGGGGTAGAGAGAATAAGATGGATAATATGGATGGAAATGGAAATGATTAGGGTTTAAGGGGTATTTATACTCCCTTAAGCCCATGAACTCAAAGCCCATCTTTCCTTTTTGGTCCATGATTAATTTCCTTTAACTAGCCTACTTATCCTTTTATTATTATTTACCCACTAACTCAATTACTTCACCCGACGCAACTAATACATTTAAATATTATTTTAGAATTTTCGGGATTTTACGACATAAATAGGTTCGTATGAATGTTTTGAATGATGTTAAGCTATGATTGTAAACTTAACCTTGAAATCGTTTATCTTTGATTGTGAATGAAAACACTTGTTTTATGTGACGTTTGATATAGCATGCTTTGGCCTAATAGGTTCTATCATGTTGGTAAGTTTCTCCAGGTAAGTAAACGGGTCCCTCGGTTGATTGGGATTTATACGAATTACTTTTCCTTAAGAAAGAAACTTACTACTAGTGATATCCCCCTTCCAGTTACTACATGCCCGTCAAAATATATCTTTCGTTTGACATTACATTATCATGAAGTAACGTTTATGAAAACATGATTGTGAATGATTTATAAAATACGATCAAGGTTAAAGGCCACAGCCTCAATTGATAGTCTAAGCTATAATTCAAATAACTTAAACGTAACTCCTACCTTAATGCGGATACTTAGATTGCTAATAAGAAAAAGGCAGGATCTTGATCTACTCGCTTAGGTGATTGCTACATGATTATAACTTCGTTTCTTGCACGAAATACGAGAAAACGGCACGTCGACTTGTTACGGCAAAGGGGCACGCCTTACGAGGTTAAGTGTGTGTAAAGGAAGGTGTGTTTGGGATGAAATGAGTTCAAACCTGTAACAACTCGGATTTTTAATTAATATTTATTAATCATAACCCGACCCGTTTTTATATTAGGGAAATTTTACCAAGAAATATCGCGCTATTCGAGTAAAAATTATTTCATTAATATTTGTTTATTTAATTAATATATAAAATAACTTTTGACTATATTCAATTCTTACCCTAAACCATACTTTAACCCTTTAGTGTTTCCATCTTCATAATGTAGGGACTTAATTGCAAATATGTAATTATATTATTATATTATCAAATTACCCATTAACCCAAACCCTTAAACCCGTTTACCCGATCCATTTCCTTACCCGTGACTCGTTTAGGTTTCTTGGACCTCAATTCTCGTTATTATTTTGGAAATCAAATCAAGATACATGTTATTCTTACTGTTATCGGTTTACCGACATCTGGAATTAGGAAAATATAATATTTTTGATACGTAATACCCTTTTTAATTAAACCGTCCTAACTCGTTCTTCATTATACAATTTAACGATCTTTTTAATTCAATTGTTTTCGCCTGCTTAACCTTGGATGTATCGTCTACAATTCCTCCAACATTAATTGGATTAACA
Organism: Bidens hawaiensis; assembly: GCF_021521415.1. Lineage (NCBI taxonomy): Eukaryota > Viridiplantae > Streptophyta > Magnoliopsida > Asterales > Asteraceae > Bidens > Bidens hawaiensis. Next base: position 41,382 of record NW_027498813.1, on the reverse strand, counting down.
ACGTCTGTTACACCCTGTTCGTCATCATCCTTAGCCGACCTCAATATCGCTTAATTGACCCGCTTATAATCATCTTATCATGTAAGTTATCATATGAATGGATTCGTCCTTGATCCTCGTTCATTAACCCTAATGTTAATTGCTCAATTCTAACATGGATTGATCGATTGATGTTGCTAGGGTTTGTTCTTGCATCTGCGCATTTACTGTCTGTTTATTTTAATTCATATTCGTGTAATAACCATCTAGCACCCTAGCACAGTTGGCTAGGGTGGTCTGGTCAACGTTGTACCACTGGGGGCGCGGGTTCGAATCCCCCCAGCACCCTCTTTTTTTAAAAAGCCGTTTAATAAGATTAATTATTATAATAAATCATAAAATTATGTTATAAAAATTATAAAGTTTATGTAACTAATCCATATATTGCTAAAACCGACATACTTAACCGGTATCTTTTCCGAACCTTATATATATATATGCATGTGTATGTATGTATGTATGTATGTAAAAGATTAATAAAGGTATTAATATCTAAAAAGGATTTTTATAAGGATTTGAATCAAAATACATAATATAATCATATTAATTAATGTATTGAAATATAAGATTTAGTGTTTTATAAAAGATTTTATTTTATTATATGTTATCAATTACTTATTACCTTCAATATTAATATAAAAGAAATCTTTATACATATAAATACATAAAACATATTTTTAGTTTAAAATACTCATTTAAAGCAAATATTTTTATATGAACGTCTTATAAATATTCATTTAAATATTTTTAAGTATTTATTATAACTAAATCATATTATTTGTGATAAACTTCGATAATAAAATTAATAATAAATCTAAGTAATATTAAACTTTCGTTAGAATGTACTCGATCATCGAATCCCGAACCTTTATCTAATCTTAGTGTCGTTATTCAATCCATATTTATTTTCCCGCTATTATTGTTACTTAGGACTTCTCGTCGGTATCATTCCCGAAGAGTTTCGTTCACCGCTTCCTTACCTAATCATTTTCTCTTGCTTTATTGCAAAGGTGAGTAATCACTCCCCTTTTTACTTATTTTTAAACATTTTGGGGACATGTGCGTATCTTATATATTTAACTATTATCTAGTATTCAAAACCGCAACTGTTAATCCTTGTGTGTATATCGGTTTATGCTTAACTTGCTATTTGCTTACTTGCTTTATTTGAATGTCGTATGCTTACTTCGGCAACCGATGTCCATTTTTATGGCCCGGTTTAGTCCTTGCTTTGGTAACCAATGTCCGTTTATATGGATTGGTTGAGCCCTTTCTTTATGGTTGATTTCTTTATGGTTTGCTTTCTTTATGATTTGATTGATTGCTTATGTGATATGGCTTTAACTGTTTATTTTCACAGGAACAGTTTGCATTTTTTTATTTATTATGTAATATTATTGTAGTGTCTTAAACCGGTGTTTTACTCACTCAACATGTGTTGTTGACAAAACTTTATTTTATACGCATATGCAGGTTGGTGAAGACTTAGTGAAGAATTTAGTTCGTAGAATATTTTAATCAAGAAATATAAATTTTGTATTGTTGTATGAATTATGTACTTCTTTGTATTAGATTTATTTGATAATTGAATTCAATTAATAGATATTGTCATTTAAATATTGCATGATAGTAACCTTGTGAGCTGTGACAATCAGTTCATGCCCATGCATTTCCGCCTTAGGTTGGGGTGTGACAAAACCTGTCACCCCCTTTTATAAGCTGATTTTGGACCCCATCGCGGTACGCGATGGGCTCCTTGTGCCCCGTCGCGTACCGCAGGGCCGCCTTTTACGCCGCCTTATGCGGTGGTGACACGTTGTAACGATTCCGGCAAATCCAGGTATACCCTAGCCGGAATATACTATTTACGTGTCATTTAATATTGATTATATGAGTTATAGTACGTATATACGAGTATATATGATTCATAGTACGAGTCATACTTGATTATATAGTGAATCGTATTGGAATTACAATTAACCAATGAACGATTATTGAAACCCGAACGAATCGGGAATTACATTATAGACGAAGTATATAATGTTTAAGTGACGTTTACGAAGTATTAATGCTTCGGGATAGGTGAATTATAGCACAGAAAAAGGATTTCGATTTATTGGTACGTCGGTACGCTAAACGAAACCCTTAACACCAAACCAAGCAAGAGACGATCAATCAAGCCGAATAAGATGCGTAATTGTTAATAATATGATGTTTTAATGTCATGGGTTAAGTTTTTTAAAGTTTTTAAATCAGTTTTATGTAAATTTTATTTTAACCCGAAAAACGACCATTTTGTGCTCGTTTTAAGCCGAATTACGAGTTTAAACGAGAAACGAACTGAACCAGACTATCCACAACATTATCAAGATTATGAAAATCGGAATGTGTGGCCTAGAATGGATGTGTGGGCCCCACCCCACACATATCTTGGCCGGCCATGATATTACACACACACATTTCCTTTTTTTTCTTTTTCTACTACACAAACTCTCTCAAAAACTCTCCAAACACTCTCAAATCTTCAAGTGTTCAACCAAAGTCTTGAGTTTTAACCAAGAACACAAGGTATAACATATGTTTTGAAGCTTGATTCTTGTTTCTAATTTCATAATTCTTGAGAAAAGGAGGTTTTCATGTGAAAAATGGGTGAAAACCCGAGATGAAACCGATTCTCGTGTGATCAAGGGATGTATATAAGTTATACAAAGGATCTTGATCCAAGTAATTAGTTAAAAGTGTTTAGAATGAATTTTTACGGTTGAAATCTTGTCAAATGAGTTTTCCATGTGAAAGACGGGTGAAAACCCGAGATGAAACCGACTCTTGCATGATCAAGAGATGTATACATGTTATACAAGGGATCATGGTCCAAGAAATGAGTAAAAAGAGTCGGGAATGGATTTCTACGGTTAAAACCTTTGTTTTTACTTAAAAACCGACACTATGAAAGAAATGGTTTGATTGTTGGTATAGTTTGCTTGGTATAGTGTTATGGTGCTTGTAAGTGTTGTATCTAGCGGCTAGCAAAGGCTAGAAACCAAGATCTTTGCGATCTAAAGCTAGAAAACACAAGATAGTTCGGTTTTCGTGTGTATATGAAATTTGGACAGATTTTCGTGTGCTTAGAGTCGGGTCACGAAATTTCACAGAGATGATCTACACATAAAAATAAGAGATCTGTGAATTTTTGGTAATTTTTGGATAAAAGATGAATATTTGGTGAATTTAATGCTCGGTTTTGGCCAAAAATAGTGAAAAATAGCTAAACATGATGAAAAATTCTGGAAAATTTAAGATAATCTTTTTATAACATATAAAAGTCACCCACAAAATTTGAGCTCAGTTGGAAAAGTCTAAGTAGGCTTTTCGGTGAAACGAGTTCTAGGGCTTTCTAGCTCGGTTTTGGGTGAAAATGGCTTGAAAAATGAGTTTTAAAATCTGGAAAAATTCCAGGAAGTTATGAGGATGACAGAGATCATCCCAGAAAAATTTGGGATTTTTCTAAAGTGTTTTGGTATTTTTGACATATTTAGTGTTTTAATAAGATTTAAAAAATAGATAAATAAATGTAAATATAGGAAAATAAATCTGGAAAAATTCCAGGAAGTTATGAGGATGACAGATATCATCCCAGAAAAATTTGGGATTTTTCTAAAGTGTTTTGGTATTTTTGACATATTTAGTGTTTTAATAAGATTTAAAAATAGATAAATAAATGTAAATATAAGAAAATAAATCTGGAAAAATTTTGTAAAATTTTCTTTCTGTCAAAATAAGTTTTGTGCAAAATTTCAAGACCCGAGACTAAACGGGTAATTATTTGTGCTAAAAAGAACGTAAAAACAAATATTTAAAGCTTAAAACGTGTAAACCGGCAAAGTTCGCATAAGCGAGCTGACTGGTACACGAAAACTTTAAAAATGGACTATTTTCATAAATCTAAGTAAATTAAGTAAAAATAAATCATCCGAAAATAATTCGGATGATTTGGGTAATTTTACCCGATTTTACCGTTTCCGGCGCCGAAATACCGGAAACGGGCCCCGCGGCCAAACGGGGTGTCAAACCGAGCTATAATTTCATCACTTTAACTAAATTGACTGTCAAACTCTAAGCAATGTTACCATCTGAGTCCTTAGAAGTGTCACGGGGTTAACGTTGTCCCCGAATCGAGTACAGTACTGGGTTAACAATGTTCCCAGATGTACCGATTGATACGTATTTTAGTTATGGGAATTATATAGTAACGACTAGATATTATATTACAGATCCAGGCACGTAGCTGTTCATTATATTACCCACCGACTCACAAAAAGGTGAGTTTTCACGAGCCCCTTTTAATGAATTGTTTTAATTATATTTTCCCAGGGCGGAAAACATGTCTTATTTAAAGTATTTAAGTACATACCGATCGTATGGAAATACTTGTATATTTATATATATATGGTCTGATGCACAGAATATATAAAATGTTTATCATGTGTTATTGTTCTGGGGTAACATAGTTCCCAGGGGTTATTATTGTTCTGGGGTAACATAGTTCCCAGGGGTTATTATTGTTCTGGGGTAACATAGTTCCCAGGGATTATTATTGTTCTGGGGTAACATAGTTCCCAGGGGTATTTATTGTTCTGGGGTAACGTAGTTCCCAGGGGTTATTATTGTTCTGTGGTAACATAGTTCCCAGAAAGTTAATGGAAATGTTCTGGGGTAACATAGTTCCCAGCATGATTATATTGTTAATAAATGATTATTAAAATGATTTGTCTGTGTTTATTTAAATTAGTGAAACTCACCAACTATTCGTAGTTGACCCGTTTTCTTTACATGTTTTCTAGGTATGCCCAAGTTGGAATGATTGATATGTGCTTAACTATCTGTGCTACCTGTTGGAAGCTTGCTGCTCTATGTTTTGTAATGAATTTATTAATGTCTTATTGGTAATATATGTGTGTAACACCTAGACAGTAACGCAACTCGCAACAATGTAATATGTTATAAATCAATGTAGTGGTATTTTCTTTATAAGCAATGTTGTTGATATCAGATGTGTCTGTTGCATCCCGTGTACGTTTCCGCTGCGGTTACGGGGTGTTACACACGTGGCCTGTCATATTGTGCCACATGTTGACACGGTGTTAAACACGTGTCCGGTGACTCACCAAGCCCGTCGCGCTACGCGATGGGTTATATGTTACCCCGTCGTGTACCGCGATGGGACAACATTTTCAGCATTTACACTTTTGGTCCCTACACTTTCTAAGTTAGTATATTCATGCTTAAATTAAATAGGGTAAAGGACGCGGTGTTACAATGAAACCCATACATCTCAATATTCCATTCACCCCAGTGTGGTTAAGATGTATTTCGATCTACGGTCCACATTTTGGTGGCCCTGTATGAAGAAATACATTGCGTTATATGTAGCAAAATGCCTTACTTGAGCTAAAGTTAAGGCTAAACATCAACGAAAACCTGGTTTTCTTGTACATCACCGATTTGGAAATGGGAAGATATATCTATAGATTTCGTGTTTAAGCTCCCGACTATTCGAAGCCGCCACGATGATATTTGGGTTATAGTCGACCGTTTGACTAAATCCGCTCATTTCAACCCGATCAATGAAAAGTTCTCGATTGATCAACTCGCTCATATTTATGTTCAATGTATCGTTTGTCGTCATGGTATACCTTCGCGTATCATTTCTGATCGTGATAGCCGTTTACTTCACGTTTCTGGTCCTCGCTTCAAACCGCGTTGGGAACTCGATTAGGGGCACAGCCTATCATCCTCAAACCGATGCGAAATCCAACTGAACGATTCAAATTCTCGTAGACATGCTTAGGTCATGTGTCACGGATTTCGGTGGAAATTGGGATTCTCATCTTCACTTGATTAAGTTTTCATACAATAAAAGTTTTCATCCGAGTATTGGTATGGCTCCATTCCAAGCACTTTATGGCCGTAAAATGTCGTTCCCCTATCTTTTGGAACGAAATAGGTGAAACCCAAATCTACTGCCCTGAACTTGTTCAAGAGACTACCGATCGAATCGCTCAAATTCCACAAAATCTCTTAACCGCTTGTAGCTGTCAAAAGAGTTACGCTGATAATCGATGACGACCTCTCGAGTTTAATGTTGGTGATCATGTTCTTATCAAGGTATCCCCTTGGAAAGGTGTTGTTTAATTTGGCAAGAAAGGAAAGTTATCTCCTCGATTTGGTGGACCTTTTAAGATTCTCGAACGTGTCGGAAGTGTGGCTTATACTCTCGAGCTTCCGCAAGAACTTTCGAACGTTCATCCAACGTTTCATGTTTCTAACGTAAAGAAATGTCTTGTTGAGGGAAACCTCCACATACCACCCGATGAAGTGAACGTTGATGAAACAATGCACTTTGTGGAGAAACCGGTGGAAATCATGGATCACAAAGACAAGGAAACCAATGTAGTCGTACACCTTTGGTAAAGGTTCATTGGGAATCCAAATGTGGCGTTGATTTCACTTGAGAGCGGGAAGACCAAATGCGAACTAAGTATGCTCATCTTTTTATACGGATTCTCCTACTTAATTTCGGGACGAAACTCTCAAAAGTAGGGAATGTTGTGACATTTGTCGATTTTTATTCGTATTCGTATTTGTATATGTATTCGTTAAACCGACCCGTTGTGTCGTTTCAATGTATTCTATTTGTCGTTTATCATTTAATATTATTTACGCCGATTTATAGTTATTATTCGTTCATTTTCTCTTTGTTTTGTTCATAGAACGAATCTCTGGGACTTAAAGTTTAATAAAATAATCAAGTTCCAAACTATCAGGTATAATATGTTTAATATATAAATTCATAACTTCTTATTTCATTTATATAACATCTCAAAATACAAGGTTCAAAGTGTAAATAGAATATAAATTCTGTTTTAATATATATTGAAAGTTCAGGGGTCATTATGTAAATATGAATTTAAAATATAATATAATAATAATAATAATAACTAACCCAACCCACCAGCCCCATTTCCCCGTCCCCTTTAACCTCGTTTATCCGGCCGGCGACGCAAATTATTCCGACTACATATTAAATCCTGTTAAACTCGTTCTTTGACCCAAATGATTAGTATAACGCGTTTCTCCACTAATTAGGACCTGTAATCAAGCTAATTAACTCATAATAACAAAATTTAATGGCCGATTATAATCCGTAAGCACCAGATTTTATTCAAAACCATTAACGACGAATTTGACATTATACGCACCAATTACCACTATAAATAGGATCCTGAACATCGTCTAAATTTGATTACAACATCAATTTATACAAACAAACTCTCTATAATTCCGTCTTGATTCGTCAAAGTTAAGTTCTGGCCAAACTCCGTTCACCACCATTCCGGCACCAAATCAAGTAAGTGTTATATGGTTTTCAATCATTTTAATCCACAAAACAAAACCCCTAACTTTAAATTAACGAACATGGAACGGTTTAAGCAATTTGGATCCTCGGGTTTATTAGTGTAGAAGATGAAGTTTTAATATTGGTTATATATATATTATTTCAGTAATAAAACAAGTATTAGAGTTGGTCCAGTGGTTGGGTTTGGTCATTCTATATGTAAGGACCTGGCTTCGAACCCTAGTCACTGCAATTTTTGTTTTATATTTATTTATTACTAAAAATCAATTAAAATTAATAAAAATCATAAAAAAAATCAAATTGAATTATTTTAAGTTAGATAAAAACTTTTATAAATTATTTTTCACCTAAACACCAACTTTTGTGCTTTCTGTTAAGTTTTCGTAAAAACCCGATTTAATATTATATTATTTAATTAATATCATTTGTTAACTTTTAACACAAATAATTTATAATTCCGTTAAAATCAATAGTTATCTTCGATAAACTTTATAAACTTCCAATCTCGTAAATATAATCATAAACTGTTAAAATCCGTTAAAGATTAAAATAGATATTATATTATAAAATACCCTAAAATATACTAAAATTAATTCATAATCTCTAACATAAAACTAAATCAATTTAATTTCTATAATCCCGCTAGTTAGCTTTTACATGTATACTTTCTTTCTTCTATATATAGTTTGTGAGGTTCGAGCGCTTCGGTTCCTTTAACGCATCTTTGCTTATTATTCCAAGTTATCTCCCAATTTCAAAGGTGAGTTTCTCACACCCCATTTTTCTCTTTTATTACTTTTTGGGGGTAGCATATGTATCTTATAAACTCAAGTATTGACTACCTTATTTACAAACTATCATTCATTACATGGACATGTGTGTTTACTTTATTACTTGCTCGAACTTACTTGCACATGGTAGCCTCAATAAGTATGATCATACACCCCCTTTGCACTCAGGACCATGTTGTTATGAATGGAAAATGGCCTCATTATCCGAGAACTTTGGTGTGCAATCCCAACTGGAAAAGACCTTACTTGCGCGATGATTACACTTGTCTCATGGGATTAAATGGTTTTTATGTACTTATATCAAATTGTGTGAACTCACCAACTATTAAGTTAGTTAACATTATTTTATACATATGCAACAGGTGTCACTCCCCGAAAATCTTAATTTAAAACAGTGGAAGACTTTAACTTAAGTCGTTCGGGTTATGACAGATGCCGATAACCAACAATAATAAGATAATAATATTTAATAATAAAAGATTAACTTTTATTTAATAAAATATTTATTACAATATCAGAGTTTATACACGTGCTGCCGAACGGTGTATTAAAATTCCGGTTCCTTCATTATTCAAACACATAAACCGCCCTCCTTTTCATGTCTCCTCGAAATCATCACTTACCTGAAAAACATATTAAAATAAACATCAACACGAATATTGGTGAGTTCTCATTATTGAAATAATATATATATATACTTACATATATATATATATATATATTTATACTTACATATATATTATAATATAATGAAAAATATATATTACATATATATTATAATATAATGAAAAATAATGCAATCGAAACTTCCATGTAATTCATCATGAGAAATCATAATAAACAATATTATACCGATACATCAAGTAACACAATAACAAATTCATATCAATTATTACCATACCATGGTTCAATAACCATTCTTTTAATCATCCATTACCATAAGCAACGGTGGTGGCCTTTCCTACCATTCTTTTAGCATGGTAATAATATTTTTCAACAATCGAACTTACCATAAAAACGAAGCATTTTATCTTTTAAACAAATTATACTGTTGTTGACAAGCAAATAATACAACAAGTGTATGACTATCAAAATTGATAACTCAATACATACCATACTCAAAATATTCCCACTTTTAATCCAACACAATTGGAAATGGGGGGACGTCACCCCGATAGATCTACTGATAATTCGGTTAACAGTTATTTAACCAATTGTTGACTCATCCCACTTTTTAAACGGTTTGTAAAATAAAATGCTTTATAAAAACTTCAATAAAAATCGATAAAGAATATGCTCCCCCCCCCCCCCAAACACAATGAAAACATTTAGAAAACAATGGGTCGATAGAGAAACTCACGGTTTGAAGCTTTTCGTTCCAAAATCTTGTGTCCTATATTAGTACACGTTTTGTTAAAAAAACTTGGTTTTATTTTATAAAAATCTTTTAAGTTTATTAATCCTAATCTAGTGTCCACACAAGCACATAAGCAAATAAATTCCTATTAACTTAACGAATACGGATAGTTCGGTTTTCATTAACTATTATTTAAATAACTAAATAAATTAATAAATAATTAAAATCTACTATTATAATAAACAAAAACTATTGTTGTGTCACATGGCACCTAATTGTCACATTTATTTGCCAAGTGGCATCATTATTGTTTAATTTGAAAGTCATAACTATCTAATTAAAACAATTAATAAATATTTTAAACATTCCATATTAGTGATTTATTTATATAATTTTATAGTAGTAAATAAATAAAAAAGTTACAAATAAAAGAATGTAGAACTTGTGAAACTCATTTTAGTGTGTGTAAATTTGTGTTGTATGTTTTTAGTTTATTAGTGGTTAATTCAGAAAGTGTCACGATTCGTCTTTACTCTAAACAATACGAAAATGGTTCATCTCATTTGATAATTTTTTACTATTAATTCTATATAATAAACATTCTTATATGTATTGATAACTTTTTCTATAGTACTTTTGTTTGATGATGATGCCACAGTACTTTTGTTCAACACTCAAGGATAATGGTAGATTGATGATGATGCATACAGTACTTTTTCTTTCAAATCCAATAATTATGTGCGTTTTATTTTGTCACATGTTAACTAATGGTGAAATTCATTATGGTTATTCATTGTCACAAACTTGCATCATCTGGAGTTCCAAGCCAAGCTGATATAGAAAATGAGTTGTTTTGATCCCTAAAATAAGTGGTGTCATGGTGAGTTTTGTTTCCTTAATGATCTCCATTTATATTTATGAAGCAAAATTCATATATTTTTGGAAGAGTATCCTGGTGGTGATGACATTGTGTTTTCTGTTATAGGCACAACACTCATTTGTTTTAAATCTTACAAGTTAAGTCCATAAAGTATACTTGACTATTATAAATAATAGGAAAATGGTTGTATTTATGGGTGTTGCGAACCCATTTTATGCAAAATCATCGTAAGAAGTAAGATCATGAGTAGAGTGTTCAAAATACTAATATGTTTCTTTTAACTTAGTTGTTTATTATTATGAGTTGTTTGTGTTTTATCTTCTATACAAGAATCTCAAAATTGTTTGATATATGGAAGTAATGATGGTTTGGTTTTCAGTGAGATACTTATTTGTTGCGAGTAAAATCTTTGCAACAGTTTTTTACTCTGATTTACATAATATGTCATAACAAGTATCACTTGAAACAGACCCACTTTTAGTATTACTTGGAACATTTCGGGCAAGTTCAACTTGTATTCGACCTTTTAAGTAAATGGGTAGAATTTGCTATTTGTGTTCTCTTATAGCTGGCAAAAGGGATGGGTCGTATTGGTCGGTGCAACGCATAAGAACCGGTTTGGTCGGTACAAGTTATGGTCAAAACTGGTTATTTTAAGAAAAATATTACTTTTGGTTTCAAACATGTTTTCTTTAGACTTTTTTTTTTACATTTACACATAAATATAAAATTCACTATAACTGTTTAGTTTCTTGTATGTCCTTGGAGTTGAATAAAACGTGTCAAAAACATCTAAAATTAAAAGTTTAATAAGATGACATGTTTGAAACCGAAAAAAACTGTGATAAAATACCTATAACTTTATTAGTATTACACTTTCTTCGCCGATATTACCAAATATGCAGTTGCTCTTGCTTCTAATTTATAACCTAATGCATGAATTAAAAAAAAGACATGAAGTAAGCCACACAAGTTTATTTTATTATTGGTTATGGATGGTTAATAATTTAATATCATTAAACCCTCAATTAGAATCCTTTGATAATTTTTTTTACCGACGATAAATCTTGCAACTGTTAGTTCAGTAGCAAGATATGTTAAAATTAACACAACAATATACTAAGAAATATTTTTTTTTTATATTTTTCAGCTCTTGAGACTTTTCAAGAGTTTTGATGTGTTTTTTTCTACATGATTATTGCAACTTGAAGAACCAGAATCATATAATAAGATAATGAATGAGATTTAATTTTTCAAACTCGTGTAATATACGGGTTTATAACCTATTATATAAATATAATAAAATATTTATGTTTCAGTTACTAGAAAGTTTTAAAAAAATATTAATCTATTATATTTCATATTCTTGTCGGTTTTGTCGGTTTCCCGTTTAAAAACGAACCGTTTGGTTTTTCGTATAAAAATGTAACTTTTAAACCTTGAAAAATACTTGTTACATATATATTAGTCAAATGTTATAAGTTACTTGCAAAAATATTATTTTAATTTTTGTTAATATTTTCTTAAAATAGCAACTTTTTAATGTTTTCGTGTTGGTTTTCGCGACACGAATCGTTTTAGGACCAAGTTTTGTCATCTTGTGTCTTATTCATATGTTAACCTATGTTATATATAAGTATTTTATAAATTTAGGGGCTGTTCCAAAACAGTCCCTAATAGTCGTGTCGATTCACATTTATAAGCAAATTTTTCGACCGTTAAAGTTACCGACAAGTCAAATAAGTCCACACCAATCATCCTATGAACTAATTACACATATAATAACACATAATTCATCATTAATTCCAATTTTGGTCACATAATTTCACAAGACACGTTTAAACCAATTTTAAACTTCTAGTTCATATTCTAAGTTTGTTAATAATGTTACTAATCAAGTTTATCGTCTCTTATAAGACAAATATTATAATATAACCAAGGAATCCAGATTTCAAACTTATTTTATTGATTCACAACAAGTCAAAATATCACTTTACAACAAAGTTCTTTTATTCTATTTTAGAAGAATCTACATGTATGATCTATGTCATGTATGTCCTTTTTTAAGCATTAAGTATTTTACCTTTTTGTGATTTATTCTTACTATCATCAATCAATTCATCAATTCACATCATTCACATCATCAAATCTTTTAAGAAAGTCATTCAAATCAATAGATCATGCATTCTTATGAATTTCCTAAGTGTTAATCTAACAAAGTTTCATATTATAGTAACTTTTAATTTTTGGTAATTTAGTCTTTCAATTCTTGATTCTTGATTGAAATGTGTTTATGTAACTTTTGAATTTGATTTGTGTGTGTGTGAAGGGGGGTGTTCGGCCGAGAGCTTTAGGGGGGGGGGGGGGGGTGAGGGGGGAGTGTAGAGTGAAGAGTAAAGGGTATAGGGTGATTGGTGGAGGGGTTGAGTATGCAAGAACACACCATTAGAAGGCCAATGATTGGCATGAGGAGTTGGAGTGTAAGCACCGGAGGAGATGGGAGGTGATGGTGATGAGGTGTAAGGGGGCGGCCAGGGGGTAGAAGGTGAGGAGTTGGTTATAAACTAGTTAATTTCGGTTAATCGTTTAGCGTATTGCGTGTCTTAGATATTCAAATGGATCCCTTTTTTAACATTTTTTGTCAGACTTTAAACGAAATCAAGTTCTTGACAGTATGGACTATAAAAACTATTTTTTTTAAAATAGTTTGTGTCGGGTCTTTTTCGGGTCCTGTACTGGCTTTTGCTTACTTATTTTCCAGTTTTCGCGATTCGAGTCTTCCTAAATTAAGTTTATATATTGTCTAATGTATTTTAACATATATTTTGATTTTTGGATTATTTAATCATTCTAATGATTTATTTACTTTTCGGCTCGCTGTCCGAGGTTTCTCCACGTTTTACTTGTTACATGTCGAAATTTAGACTTTTTGTTAACTTTGCAAGATATAGAATCTTAATAAAGAACGATTTTATTAATAAAGTGATATTATGATGCTAAACATGATTACATTAGTGAAAATTTTTCTCGAGTGCTACAACAGGTAGAGGTGTTCAAAAAAACCGGTTATAGAACCGGTTTGGTCGGTTTAACCGAAAACCGGTTAATAGAAAAACCGGTTATTAAAAAACCGGTTAGACCGGTTATTGAACCGCCGGTTAGTACTTCGGTTACTCATTCGTGGACAAAAACCGGTTATTGAACCGGTTAGTAAAAAAACCGGTTAAATTTAAAAACCGGTTATTAAAAAACCGGTTAACCTAAAAACCGGTTAACCGGTTAACGGTCAAAAACCGGTTAACCTAAAAACCGGTTAACCGGTTTTTGACCGTTATAAAACGGCCATATGACCGTTTGGGTCCTTTTTTGCCTGTTTTTTCTTGATTTCTAGCCGTTTTTTTTAACATTTTACCCCCACAAACAACTATATATAGTTTAGGTTGGGTAGGTTAGCTCACACTCGATTATACAACTCTACTAGCTCTAAACGTTTATTTCATACGCGATTATTTTGTTATCTCACACTCAATTATACCACATTACCACTCCATACGCTCTTATTTCGTAGTCGTTTATTTCATACTCGTACTCGTTTATTTCATACTCGATTATACGCTCTTATTATCATGGCCTCCCAAAGTGCTGCTTCATCCGTCAACATGGGTGCCTCGAACACAGACATAACGGTCGTTCGGATCATCCCCACGAAACGAAACCAAGATGTGTGGCAACATTTCGACCTATGCGAACTGTCTAACGGTCGCCAAAAAGCCAGATGCAAGCACTGTTTGAAGTTCTATGCCAATGATGCAAACTCCACTTTAAAAGCGCATATACAACAGCGCTTTTGCAAGGCCTTGAAGGACGAAGCGGGAAGTAGTTCGCAGCCGGAGATGACGAATCAAGGAGGGGTGTTTACGTACGATGTTGAAGCGGTACGTCAACAGTTTTCAAACTTTGAAATTCAACAAACACTTCCTTTCAACCACTTCGACAACCCTCAATTCACGGAGATGATGCAAAACTATGTTCAACCACGCTACCAACACGTAAGTCGTTCGACCCTTAGAAGAGATTGTCTTAAAGCATGGAAAAACGCTAAATCCGAACTAATTTCATACTTTTCAAACTTACAAACTGGTGTAAACTTAACAACGGATGTTTGGTCGGTATCTCATGGTTCACCCGACTCATACATTTGTGTGACGGCTCATTGGGTTGACCCCGAGTCGTGGCAAATGATGAAACGAACCGTTGCGTTTCAATTGTTTGATTACCCTCACACGGGTAGAAATATTTTTCAAATCTTGGATAAAGTCATTCGACAATACAAAATTGAAGATAAAATCTTTTCAATTTCGTTTGATAACGCGTCCAACAATACGGCCGCGGTTGGCCATTTAAAATTAAAGTATAAACCTATTTGTGATGGAGCGTTTTTTCATAGCCGATGCATTGCACATATTATCAACTTGGCCGTGCAAGATGGGTTAAACGTGATCGAAACGCAAAGAAACAGTTTTAAAAGAATGTTACGAGATGTTTTTAGCAACAATAAAACATTTTCAAGATACAAAAAATTGTGTGTAGAAGCTAATTGTCAATGGTTGGGGCCAAATTGGGATTGTCCAACAAGATGGAACTCGACTTGTAATATGTTTGAGAAAGCCATCCAACAAAAAGAATCATTAATTGCGTTTCATCAAATTTTGTCAAGTAGGGGTAAATGTGCACCATATGATCCTAGAAACTGGTTATTGATTGAGATCGTTACGGAGGTCCTTCAAATTTTTAAATCTTGCACAACTAGTTTATCCGGGGTTTATTATCCAACAAGCCCCATTGCTTTACCAAAAATTGCTGTCATGTGCACAAAGTTGAGTGAACTTGATTGTAGGGGTGCACCTTATTTTGATATGGGTGTAAAAATGAAAGAAAAATTTAGAAAATATTTTCAACAACTACCCGCTGTTTTGACATGTGCTGCTGCGTTAAACCCTTGCATCAATGTTGGTGGTGTTGAAGCTTTAATAGAAAAAATTTGTGATGAGCTTGGGTTAAACGACGATCAAAACCCCTATTATAGCCAAACTTTAAAGAATGCTTTCAACACCACCTTGTCAAACATGTATGATGTCTACCTTACAAAATACGGGTCGTCTTCCCAAATTCATGACTCGTTAAGAGCTGTTGCCCAATCCCAATCCCAAACCGACCTTGAAATGGGGATGTACTACATGATTTGGGAAGACGCCGGTAAACGTCAAAGGGTAAACACCCCAAGCAGTGAACTTGGAAGGTATGGTGGTACCAACTTTGTGAAACACATGACTCCGGATGAATTTAGAAGTCTTGATTTGCTGGCTTGGTGGAGAGGTAAGGAGGATGAGTTTCCGATCCTCGCCGCCATGGCCAAAGATTTACTAACGGTCCAAGCTTCCACGGTAGCTTCGGAGTCTGCTTTTTCTGTTTCTGGCAGGGTTATATCTATTAGGAGGACTCGACTCACTGCACCAGCTATAGAGATGTCGATTTGCTACAAGGATTATTTGGACTCTTTAGATAGGGCACAACATCAACGCTCACTTGAGGGGGAAATGGAGTATGAAGCGGGCTTGTATGAAGACGAGGTCAATGAAGGACACACTCAACCAATGACCGATGAAGAAGCCGCGTACGACGATTACCTAAGAAATAGCTCGGGATCGGGTAGCGAAGAAAATTAGTTAAAGAAACAGCAAACATGGAGGCAAATCATGAGTAAGAAACAGCAAGTTGTTCATGTAATCGTGTCTAAGCATTCTTTTTCCTAATATGTGCTCTTATTTACTTGTTGATTTGGATTTTTCTAATTTAGTTAAAGAAACAGCAAACATGGAGGCAAATCATGAACAAACTGCGATTGGGAACAACAGGAGCATCTGCTAGTTCACGATTTAATGTTTGTATTTTTAAGTTAAATCATGAACAACAGTTCTTGGCAGAGATTTCTTCAATGTTAATGATTTAATGTTTGTATTTTTGAGTTACGAATATGCGATAACGATTTAATGTTTGTATTTTTAATGTAAAAACTATAAATGAAAGTTATGTGTTTTTAATATTTGGTTTGTTGAAAACACATTCACCAACACACACTCATACTCATCTTCCAAGCAAAAAACCCTAACAACGAAAGCAAAGAATGGCTTCGGTCAGTCCGTTTTGCCTTGTAGTTACCAGTTTGCCTTGTAGTTACCGGTTTGTTTATACTGTAAAAAAATAATGGTCTTCATTAAGTACAAAATATAAAAAACAAATATTCGTATTTGAACCCGCGAAATTTAAAAAAAAAAAAAAAAAAAAAAACCGGTTAATAAAAAAAACCGGTTAATAAAAAAACCGGTTTATTAACCGGTTCTAACCGGTTTCTAAACCGGTCCTAACCGGTTAGACTGGTTAGGGTTTTGACAGAAAAAAACCGGTTATTAACCGGTCCGGTTATTAACCGAACCGGTTTTTTTCCGGGCAAAAAAAAACCGGTCCTGTTAATAACCGAACCGGTTTTTTTAAAAAAACCGGTTTGTGCACCTCTAACAACAGGTACCATTATTAGAGGATGACACAGATGAAGACACTAAAATTTAGGTTATTTAATAATAAACAAAGTTGATATTCACTTTATTTCTTTCCTTTGTAATTGTTTATTTGAAAATCTTGTGTACTTGAGATTTGAATGAATTAATGATAATATTGTCACTTAAAAATATCACATGTGTTTTGAGCAATCTGTACGTCGAAATCGGGCGTTTCCGCTTAAGCCGGGGTGTTACACTCTCAAAGTGTAACCGGTTTGTTATTTTGGGATTAAGTACCCGGCGTTTATAATAGATGTGTGCTTTCTCGTGTTTGTTTTCTTTTCATTTATTTCTTTATCGTGTTTGGATTCCGCCAAATCGTGTGTTTATTTGATATTGCATTGTAGTGATCCAGATTCGAGACTTACACAATGATACGTTGTTGGGCCACATGGCGTGTTTTGATGGTGCCACATCAGCACACTTTAAAAAAATATTTAAAAAGGATTAAAAAAACACATAACACGCTTCATTGTCAATTTTGCTTTAAACTTTAAACTTTTTTTTATCATAAGCTATACGAGTTCTGTTACTATTTTTCTTGTTGGTCATGTATAATTTTTTTTAAACATGCTATTTTTTATGATATGTTATATGAATGTTACCAATATTTTATGCGTTGTTGATAGGTTAATTTTATTTTAATATAGTGTTTATCCTTACATACGTTAGAGCATTCTCATCTTATTCCGTTATCTTCAAATCCAAAATTACACTAGAAATCATTACGTCTTCTCTCTCATTTTTAATTAAATAATATTTTTTATACCTTTATCTTTACCGTTTCTCTTTTCTTCACTCACAACCACTTTTCAAATATACAGAAACATCACTTTATTTCTCTCTCATTCACTAACAAAAACTTAAACCAATCCCTACATTAAATAAACTGATTACTCTATAAAATAGTAACTAAATTTTGAAATTGTTTTAATCAGGCCACTCATAATTTATTTTTTTCAATAAGGTATTCTTATAAATTGAATGTGAATGTTAAGCGATACAAAAGTAGTTTTAAAACTAATTTATTTATATATTGGGTCCCTCCCATTGGATGCATCTTATCCCCGTGGGTGTGTTTCATTTCATGGCTTCCTCATACTTCCTCCTAACCACCTGTTGTTCTTCTTCTTCTTCATCAATAATTCCCAAATTAGCCTCTACTTCATTTGAATCCTGGGGCTATAATGGAGTTTCACTCCCTAGACATCTTCCATCAGAGTGGAGAACGTGTGCCAAATTCGACAAGTTTGAAGGTCAAGACACTTTCCAAGATATTAATTCACTTCAACAACTAGACCTTGATGATGATGACAGGTGAACTTTGCTTTCTTATTCAAAATCTATGCCATTTCTGTAGTTGAACTATATATTCTGTTTCTTGAATCATAAGCACTAGTGTTAAATATAGATATTAGATTATTAGACTGAGTTTGTTGCTTTGTATTTACCAAACGCCCACGTACGGATTATTACAAAATGAAGATTTATTTATGTTTGTGCTGATCGAATACAATTCATGTTTTTCAGTTGCTTGCCTTCCGATTTGAAGGGCGCAGTTCGACAGTCTAGTGAAGCAAGTGCTGCATTTGTCTCTTCAGGAGGAATGAGAGCCATTGTATGTTATGTTGTTAACTGACATCTACTACCATTATTATTAATTAAAAAATATATTATTATTTTTTTTTTTTGTTATGCAGGTTGAGCTCTTAATCCCACAGTTGCAGTTTCTTGATGATGAAGGCGCACAAGGTGAACTCTGGGAATTATCAAGAATTTTTGTTGATACTCTCATTCAAGAAACAGGATGTGAGGTTTGTACTGCAACTTATTGCTTTTTCACTAGCAGATTTTATTTTGTTGAATTGTGGGTCCCATGTGTCTGTCATTCTTAGAGAGTCAAAGCTATATTTCCTGATGCTGGAGCTGCTGCACTTTTGAAATATAGGTGGAATGATGCCACTTTCAGTTTTGCCAGGTATTTTATTTTTTTAATTATTACCGTTTGGTTGACAACGCAAAGGGTGCGGTACTTAATTATACCTTTTATATCCAGCTTAAGTGATAGAAAGCCTGTTGAAAAAGAAGATGAAATTGTAGTAATGATACTTCCAGATTATCAGATGTTGGAATATGTAGAGCGAATTGCGTCTCATCTTTCAGATGAACCGGTAATGCTTAACCCTCTCACTTTCACTAATTCAAACTTATTATTTGAACAATATAGTTTTTGTAAAACGTATTAGTTATTATTTATTATAAACAAAAAAGGCTTAATACCTTTAAGCCTCTTTGTTCTCTTGTCATAGAACTATCAGATAATCAATCTTTATGCTACATATGTTATATTCTAATAAATCTATAAATACTTAATCTCATATTCATGTCATTCTAGCCACGACCTCTCATTATGTGGAATCCACGTCTTATTAGCGAGGACGTTGGAGTTGGATTCAATGTTCGAAAGTTGAGAAGATACTTCTTGAGGTGGTAACTTTCTTGAATTTTGTAAATATTAACTATGATATTAAATCTTTATATTACTCAAATATTAATATTTTTCTGATAAGGGGAAAGAAATGGTAAACATTTAGATACATTTCGAATCACATTTAACGATTCGGCCCACTTTGCTTTTATATAATAACATTTTGTTGCATGTGAATCGTGCAGATCTTTCACAACGGTTTACTCTATGAAACCTCTACCTACGGGTGCTGTGTTTAGATGCTATCCCGGGTAATGTACACGTGTCAGTCATTTATTTGTTAAGCATTCATCACTTGTGTAACACTCGTTTTTGCCCGACACATGACCAGATTATGGAAAGTGTTCTTTGATGACAAGGATAGGCCAAACCGCTACTTACTAGCCAAGGAAATGATTAGCAAACCAGACTCAGAAGACCTTGAGGTTGGTACTTAATTAGGGGCCATTTGCATAATACCATATTTAGCCCCAAAAAAAGAATTTAATGCTAAAAACTAAAAATATCATATTTATCCATTTCATCAAATATAATTTATAATGTGGCCATTATACCCTTCTCTTTCTTCTTACACTCCAAACTCTCATATCCTGATTCTAGTTCTAATCAGGATCATTCAAAAAGCTTGTGACTTGCGGCTCGCTTGAAGTTCACTTGAAAGTAGCTCGAAAAAAGCTCATTTTTAAACGAGCCAGGGTTGGGTCGCTTTATGGTCTCGTTTAAGTTAAACCCAAAGTTTTAGTATATAAAATAGTAACATAAAAAATAATGAAAAAAACAAAAATAATACAAATAATATTTTGAATCTGCCTCTCGATTTTCTAAAAAAAAATAATATACATAATTTTATAATTTCTCTAGTTTATAAATTTGTATTACGTGTATGTTAAAAAAATATTTTTGTCTGCCTTTTATATATCAATATGTGCAAAAGAAAATAATAAAAAAATTTTAACGAGCCGAGCTCGACATGACCGGCTCGTTTAAGTGAGCTCAAGCCCAAGCACAACCTGGCTCGGCTTGTTTACAAATTACAACACTAGTTTTAAATCTGAATAGAAGGGTAAAAAATGTCTTAAATTTGAAAATGGGTATATCTGATCTTATAAATTATGTTGGGTATATAATAATATGATTTCATGCCATGTTTTGATGGGGATATATGAATCTATACAAGTATAGATGTTTGAATATGTTAAGAGAGAGGTTTTGGTGGTTTGCAGATTATATTTGGAGAAGGAGGTGATGAGTCAGAGGAGGGTCCATCATTATTCAGTCAAGCAGTAGGAGTTTTCAAATCACTCAACAAATTCATGAAAGTTATCTCAAAGTAAGATATTCAAACTTGTTATTGGTTACAAACTACACTTGATGCCAGTTGATGGTTGGCAGGTTATGTGTAACTTGTTGTGTCAAAATTGTAATTATGTATTCATAAATATTGATAGTAGTTTCTTGATTTTAAGTTATGACTTGATAGATCATTAGATTGGAAGTTGCTACTTATTAAGTTATACTTAAGTCATTTAGAATTGAAATCACATGTAGATGCCACAAAACAACTTTTAAGATTATTTTAGTTTTTTTTTGGTTTAAATATGTTTATTTTAGTTTTTTTTTTGGTTTAAATATGTTTATTTTTGTTTTTTCTTTTTCTTTTTAAATATGTAGATTGACGATTGAATTTTTTGGTTTAGTTATGCTACCATAACAAACATAATCAATATCGAATTTGCATTATCTCGATGTCGTATTAAATATGATAACTTTTCGTATCATAAGCCACGAGTGTCGTTACTATTTTGGACATTTTTTAGCTAGAATTTTTTTTCCAATGTAGATAAAGAAAACCTTTGGTTGGATAAAGAAAAGCTCCAAAATATTTAAATTAGAAAATATAAAGTCCTTAGTTTATTTAAAGAAAACCCCTTTTGATGTTTAAAAGAAAATTATTATAGAAAAACTATTTTAATAGCATCTTTTAAATAAAAAAAGAACTTCAAGAAAATGTTTCTTACTAAAGAAATCGGGTTTTAAATAGATTTTTTTAATAAGTGAATTTTAAAGAAAAAATTTTGTAAAATAGTGCTTTCAAGAACTTGCTTTTTTATTTTATTTCTAAAAGTTGAAGAATATTAAAAACATTAAACACGCCCTTAACAAAATTTTCTTTTTAATTATCAAGCTACGGCCACTCCGATTCACAAAAAGCCATAACCACTGGTTAAGGTGGTCTTGAACACATAATACACAACCTTATTCACGTAAGAGAGTTTTTTTTTTTTTAAAAAAAAAAAAAAAAAACTCAAGTTTAAGATAATTCATAAAAAGCGTGCAAATTCAAGTGTTTGTTTTTATGAACTTATAATTAAGACAAATATGAGGAGTCTTGTTCTATGGAATTTTAATTTATAAGAAAATATTAAAAACATAATTGATAACCTGTATATTAGAAAATTATAACAGATATTATATGACATATCATTATTTATTCATAACTATTGGTTGTCAAAGCATTCGATAAATATATTCACATCACTTTTTAAATAATACACTGTAAAACAAGAAAAGGAGAAAAAGGCATAGTTGTAAAAACTTTTAATTATAAGTTGGTTGTGGCTCAATGGTAGAGCACTCTAGTGAAAGGTAGAGGTTCAAATCTCACTATCACCAACTTATATGGGAGATATGAGAGATGACCCTGGCTTGCCAGGGTTCGAATCCTGATCTCACCCGGTTTTACCGGCTCCTCACTGTCGTGCCATTAGGCGGGTGTGGAGGCCGGGTTTTATCCGGTGAATCCCTCAATAGGGTGGACCGCTAGGGGCTTCGTCCGTCCGGAATAGTGGCCGGCTCGGGCTACCTTCGGCCAATGGAGGCCGCGTACGAAGTACCCGGTGTTACTTAGTTGGTCGTTCAAAAAAAAAAAACTTTTAATTACATTATTGTTTTATTATAAAAAGCTAAGAGAGAAAACAACTCAACTTGGTTTTATCCAATGAAAATAGTAGCGAGAAATAAAAAAGAAGCTATCAAAACAACAATCTTCTTATTGCAACAAACAACAGTAGAAATATGTCCTAAGTTCCAGTATCATTATACTCTTACACACAATCAATCTGAGCCTTTAATTTACTTAAAGAACACAATCACAAACACACACAACAGCAGCTTGGCCTTAATGAACAGTATGTGCACTATCAAAATTCCACCCATGAAGCGTAACTCGCGGAGTAGCACCTTTCGGTACTTCAAAAGAAAGCGTGATCGCCATCTCCTCACCCGGGACCAAAGAAAAATAATTATCAGAATAATGAACCGGTAGTATCCGTGTATCTTCACCTTTCTTATCATCCTTATCGCTCGAATGAACCGAAAAATTAAGAAAAAACGCAACCCCGACTTCGGTCCCATTAACTTCAGAAACTCTGCTATCATTTTCCACTCTCGAAAATCGTGTATACAACTTCTGCAACAGACCACCTTCCGGTTTTGTAACATCCGAGTCAAAGTCAAAGTCAACACGCTCATCGTACTTTTCAACAAACTTGTTCTTGTAGAGTGCAGTATTGTTTTCTGGTTTCTTCGACATGTTCTTCACAATGACCCGAACATTATATGTCGACCCGCTAATTGAAATGTCGGAAGTCAACTTAAGAGGTATTTTCTTTTTTCTATACGGTTCGAGCAGTTTATAATCGCCATTGGGTAAATGTAACCAGTAAAAGTTTCGTGATATTATACGAGAATCCGACGAGTTATAAAGTTTAAGAAGAAGAAAATAAACGGGTTTCGGGTTTGTGGATTTCGGGTATTTCATCTCGAACATTGTTGCGGTTTTCTTTGATGGGACAGAGAGTTTTTCAGTGACTTCATAGTAAGGACATGTTCCTTCAAGATCCCATACAGATACCTCAATTGCCACGTCAGCAAGGTCAGTTGATGTGGTGTTAACCACCTGGATATGATTATGTGTTAATGTACAATGAAATTGTAATATTATGAGAAAATTGCACAGACCATACTGCAAGTTTGCTCCCCAGATTTTTAAAAATGCAAACTTAATCCAAACATTTGTTAAAGAGGTTTAGGCGTGTAAACAAACTGAAAAAAAACAAACATAGTATGTTCGTGTTCGTTTATCTTTAACTACAACAAAATATCGAACACAAACAGTGTTTTCTTGTTCATGTTCATTCATTAGAAAAAAGAACGTGTTCGTTTATGTTCATTCGTTTACAGTATAAGCAGCATAACTAACCTAAAACCAGTTAAAAGTAATGTAAAGAATAATGTATTAGGCCTAAAAAATTTACAAGAATACATTAACGGACGTAAACGAACAAACATATACTAGCGAGCATAACTAAACTAACATAAGCAAATTTAAAAGAACAAACGCAAATGAACATTCATGGACATAAATGAACGAATGAGACATATGTTCATGTAAGATCGTTTAACCAAATGAACAAAACATTTTGTTCATGTTCGTTCGTTAATTAAATAAACGAACTTCCTACCGAAGAGTTCATGCTAAATGTCCGGTTCGTTCACAGGCCCAGAGAGGGTTGGAACTTTAGTCCCCACCGATAATCCCAGTTAGTTTTGAACGGAAAAGTGATGCCATGTGTCATTCACGTGAGGGTAATTGTGTCTTTTCAAAGTTGAGAGACCCAAATTAAACTAACTGGGATTAACGCTGGGGATTAAACATGCAACCCTCTCACAAATGTTTGGACTAAGCTTGCAATTTTTTATCCAAACTTGCAATATCGTCAACCACGGGGACCATTTGTGCAACTCACACTAATATTATTTAGAAATGAATGGTTTATTACCTCTATGAAATTAGTCCAGAGGTTTAGTTGGACGTGTATCGGTTCTGCTGCATGTTTACAGCCGTAAAATCCGGCTGTTTGGTCGTAAAGATGATCATAGAATTGGCCACGTAGACCAGTCCAAGGATTTTGGGTTTTCCAGATCAGCACACCGGTGTATTTGGTCCACATGCGCGATGTCCATCCCTCTAACAAGGCTCTGTATTGGATGTAGTTTACTAATTGGGCCTGTTAGCAATTGGAACAAACATAAAATGTGAATCAAAAGTATATAATGAAAGGCATAGGTTAACAGGTCACTTTGGGTCCTTTTTATCTTAAAAAGAGGTCAAATAGCAATTTATACATGAAACAACATACGACATCGAAATAATCAGATTTTGGGTTGTCATATCTAACCTATTTAATACATGGGTCATATTTGGGTTGCCTTTTAATAAACGGGTCGTGTTCGCGTAGACATGTTTAGGTATACGGGCTGACCTCTTTTAACTACAGGGCATGCACGGGTTGACGTTTGTTAACATGATTATTTTAACATGTCAACCCGCTAACCCATTGCGGACTAGGGTTGATGTTTTTGACACGAATAAATATACGGGTCATGCTTAGGTTGAACAACTCAACCCGCATATAACTTTTTTGCATACACCCTACTAAAGTAACTAAACCACTTTTAATACAAGAAATTAGATTATAATTAAATTATTTAATATTCATAATCTTTGTTTAAAACAGACAAAAAAAGTGTTTGCACAAACTGACCCGTTTTATCGAGCCTGTTACACAACCCACCCATGTGGGCACCTGTAACCTAAACCAAACAAAGATGATCTATACCTTCAAACAGAAATCATCAAGATCCTTCGGTTGATCATAAAGTAATATCTGATCATGAACCAAACCGGGTTTCGAATACGGAATATATTTATGATAAACCCATATCGGGTTCGCGATCTCCTCTACAAACCCACCATCCACCTTTTTAAACAAAGGAATCTTCCAGCCTTCTGGTGGCATTGTTGCCCTTATAGTAGCCGCAACCGGCATCCCCACATTCCCGACTTCGGGATTAAACCCATATTTATAATAATCGTCTCTAAAAAAATCCTCAGGATCCTGAATCTCATAAGGCCCGTCGGTAAACCCGCCCTGTGAATCTGCAAACCCTTCCCATAATGACCCTTTTATGTAAACACGGGTCCCGTCTAGATATTGACTAGGGTCCATTGCGGTGAGGTTGGTTTCTTCATTAGACTTTGACTGGTCGGGTTCGTTGACTTTTAAGTAAAACGGGTGGAGTTTTAGGTCGTTTGTTAAAGCTTTGGTGATGTCGTCAGGTGGTGTTTGTTCGTTTCCTCCGACCCATAGAGCAAGGCTCGGGTGGTTTCTTAGAAGTTTGACGGTGTCGCGTGCACAATATAAAAAAAGTTCATGGTCTAACGGGCCGTCAGGGTTGGAGACCGGGTCGCCTCTACCATCAACATCTCCAGTTATCCAGAATTCTTGCCAAACCTACAAAAAATAGCATTACTGATGGATTGGGGTGTAAACGAATCGAGCCAACCGAGCTTGTCTAGGCTCAAGCTCAGCTCGTTTAATTTATGAGAGCTTGAGCTAGGCTAGTTTTTCAAGCTCAAACTCAGATTGCTTCTTATTTAGTATTTATATACATCTTCAATTATTTTGTTTATATATTTTAAATATAATTTAATATATAATCTACTGTATATTATATTATTATTTAGTTAATTTTATCATACCATATATATAACTATAACTATTATAAAAATATATATTAAATAAAAATTATACAAAATAATAAGCTCGTTTAGGCTCGCAAGCCAATTCGAGCTCGATTAGTGAAGCTCGGGCTCAGGTTCAGACATCACTAAGAATTAGAGGCTTACCAGTAAACCATAAATATCACAGTAATGATAAAAATCAGGTCTTTCAGCTAATCCACCGCCCCAACAACGCATCATATTGAAGTTCATATCTGCATGAAACTTAATGTCTGTTTGGTAACGCTTTTTTGAAAGCCTAAGCAAACCGTCAGATAAAATCCAGTTTCCACCCCGAATAAAGATCGGCTCTCCATTCACCTTAAACAGCCTGCAAAACGAATCGATAATAATCATAGGTAGAACTAGCAAAACGGGTGGGTCAGGTTGTTTTTCTACAGGTTGGGTTGGCCTGAAACACTTTTTGACCTGAATGGACAAAAGAAATTATTATTATTATTATATAGAATAAAAGACAACTATGTGCCACAAGGGCCCTCATTGGGCCACTTGGCGGCACCTTAGTGGTCGATGGTATTGTGTTTTTTTTTTCTTATTTTAGTTCCAGTGTCATAGTGAACATGACGTAAACCGACCGAATGCCATTTTTGTTTGTTTTAGTTCTGTATCGTAACGAACATGACGTAAACCGACCGAATTCGCGTAGACTCAATGCACTTTGTTTTAGTTCCGGTATCGTAACGAACGTAAAAAAACCGACGGAATGCCAAATTCACTTCTTTTTTAGTTCCGGCACCGTAATAAATGTGACGTGAACCGACTGAATTTGCATAGACTTACACCCTCAACGCTCGAGTTTTACCAACGTCCAAGTTTTACCGACCGATGCTACCCCATTGGTCCACCTCAATTTTTATATATATTTTTGTTTTAGTTCTGATACCATAACGCACATAACATAAATCAACCGAATTCACGTTGACTTACCGCCTCAACGCCCGCTCGGGTTTTACTGATCTGCCTCGGCGCAACGCGCTGGGTGAACACTAGTTTAGTGTAATATGTTATTACAAAAATAATATTATTTTAAAAATAATCTACTTAGCCTTTTGTTTAACCAGTTCAATATGATTCAGTAGGGTGTGCACAGGGCGGTTCTGTTGATTCGGTTATGCCACACACAAAAACCATAACCAAACTACAATATGCAGTTACTAGGTTATGGCAGAACTGAGCCATCGGTTAATTGTTCGGTTCAGTTATACCGGCAATCGAACCACAATTTTCGATTAATCGGTTACGACTTAACCCAACCATGTTAATTTTTTTGCTTTGATTAATTTGGTTATAACGCACAGCAAAGCCATAACCAAGCCACAACTTCTGACTAATCGATTATGGATTAACCGAACCGTCACTTAATTGTTCAGCTATATCGATTATGCCGCTCACCAAAACGATAACCGAACCACAATTTTGAGTTAATCAGTTATGGCTAAACCGAACCTTCGCTCAATTGTTCAACTCGAGTAAGTCAGTTAATTCGGTTATTTGCTCACCCCTACAATTCATACCTTCCACCAGTAGCACTATCAATTTCACTATGAATCTTCCGGAACCCGAAATGATGGGCCCACGTATCACTCTCTCCATGACCATCAACATCAACAGTAATCTCAACATTGTAAAGCGATTGCTTTCCCATGCCGTTCGGCCACCACAAATTTGGCTTGTAGAAAAAAAGCTGCAGTAAAAAACAATCAACAATTTAAATACCATAACACCTTCAATATAATAAATTAATAACCAACACTAAAAAATAAATAAATAAAAGAAAATATTACCTCAGGAAATGTAAACTGAACATGTGAGTTAGCAGGAACTGACACTTGTTTTGTTTGAAGGTTTTCAACTAAAACTGTGTTTCCTTCAAGCTCGATTGACACTTGAATACTTAAGGAACAATTTGCAGCTTTGTCACTTCTGTTTGTTAAATCTGTTGTTGCGTGCAAATAAACCCTTTTGTAACCGTCAAAGAACGATGACACCAAATGAGGGTCTACTACTTTTACAGGCTGCAATGTTGTGATGAAAACTATAAGTAAGAGTTATAACTTTAATGCAGTCATAGTATGTATAATTTCCAGCTGCGCATAATGGACTCACCCCTGCAACAGTGATGGATACCTCATCCCAAATGCCAGTGTTCCTATCCCTGCAAAATTATATAAAAGTTGAGAAACGATAACTGTGCTCTCTTCGATATATAATTATAAATTGGAAAATACAAACGAACCGAACACGAAATTCATGGATTTGGGTTTAGTCTTACTGATTGGGTTCGTGCTAGTTACGAGTCGACCGGTGAGCACAATTAGATAAAAGGGTTGGGTTTGTGTTGACCTGTTTAACCTGTTTATTTTTATTTTTAAACTGACCGGTGTTTTTATGTCATAACTAAAGACGGTTTAGCATTTTATATCAAAATTTGAAACTTTCAGAGAAATTAACATCAACTTTAATAAGCTGCAAATAATGGATCATCAACAATTTAAGTAACCTAAAGCCTTCAAAATAACAAATTCATAACCAACATTAATAAATAGAAACATTACATCAGGAAATGTAGACTGAACATGTGATTTAAAAATTACATGCATTTGTAGTCTTTTGTGTTAAATTTGTAACTTTTGAGCACTAATATGCCAAAAAAAAAAAAAACGTTCGTGTCAACCTACGTGTTGTGATCGGGCTCACATGTCTGGCATGATTGCAGGTTCGTGACTAATTTTTGGGTTCAACCCGCCAACCCACAAACACGACCCTAGTCTGTAGTCGTCCAGATATCAGGAAACCAAAGGAAAATCTATTAAACAAATAAAGGATAACTCAAAATGAAACAGCAAAAATGAGACAGTGAATACACAACAACTTCAAACAATATTATCTTCAGAAGCTTTTGTTTGTTTTTTTGTAACTAGATTCGATCAGACAGAAAATTGATGTGATACCTGATGGGAGCCATCCAATCCCACCCCTGAACATACTGTGTAGCAACATCTTTCCCAATCTAGTACAAGTTTCAAACAATGAAATAATGAATACGTATTTATGTATAATGTAAAGGATGAAAAACATAACAGGTCAGATTGTTTTATTACCTCATGATCACCGCCTTGGCCTCCCTGAGGAGGAATAGTACCAGGATGATCAGGCGGATGAACGAGAACCGCAAGCTTATTATTACCATCGGGATTAAGGAAATTAGTCACATCAATTGAATGCCTGCGAAACATCCCCTTCGGCAGCACGGTTTCGTGTCCATTTAAATACACTTCAGCAGAGTAATTAATGCCCCGAAAATTCAAATCAACATGCTGATCAGGTGACTGTTAAACATTCAACAAAGAGAAATAATTTCTTAGTAGGAATTAATTTGTTATTGATTATTTGAAGTTCAATGATTTTGAATTTAATACTACTATTTTTAGTTAAATTCACACATAGGTTAGCAGAAACTCAAATTGATATTATAGACAAATTAAAAATTAATACGATGTGCGGGACCTACCGGTTTAGAGTGAAAAGTAGTGTAAAACCAGAAAGTATAATATCCCCGGCCGGAATCACCAATATCCATAATTGCTTGATTATTCAACCCATAAAAAGGATCGGGGACACGTTTGTTGCTTACAAGGGTCGCCAAAACACTGCCAATAAAGCTCAAAATGATCAAATAAATAATTGGGGTAGCGGAGAAGAAGGTTTATTTATTAACTCCTTACGTTCCCGGAACAACCGCCGGCATCCAGGGTGGATTGTCGGATGGAGGATTGGCGGTGGTCAACTGAACTCCGGTGAAGTCAACGTTGGCGGATGGAGCTGCTAACCATCCTTCCTCCAACACCGTCTTCACCATTTCTCAACAACTTCAACTCTAGATCAGAAATCAGAATAGATGATAATGATGAAAAGATATTTGGGGAGTTTAATGTTGTCTGTCGGTTGAGGATGTTTTAAGTACACTGAGACGGAGTATTTAAAGATAACATGTGTTTTTGTTTCTATATTAGTAACTGTGGATAAATTTAAATCTATACTATTTAATTAATAAATAAAGTTTTTAAAATGCCACATATCATTATTATGTTTTTCGTTACAAAATTTTCCTTCATCTCTCTCATATTAATTACATTTCTCTTTTAAATATTTTATTTTGAATTTTTAATAATTTCATCCTAATTTAAAAGAATTAATACCATCATAAATATGTTAATTTGTTTAATATAAAAATATATTGCATTAATTATTAATATTAGATTCTTATAAGTAACCAATACGAAATGAGTGGGTTTCTTTTAACCGGTTAAAGTTTCAAACATTGTTCATGTCAAAACAGTTTAAGATTAAAATGATTTTTGGTCCACGAGTTGGTTTAAAAAAGTAATCATTTACAACTAAGTTTTGATATAGAAAATAAAAGACATTGTGATGGGTTATAATTATTTGATGGATTTTGATAATTAATTGTTGTTCCAACATCTACTATTATAATAAAAGACTACTTACTTGTGCCACTTGTCACTCTCTTAACCATTCTTATATTTTTATCCTTTTTTCATAAACATAAATTCAAGAAACATAAATTTGAATATGGTCAACTCATTTACCATGCTTCTTAAAAATTCAAATACTTTGTTTATTAAGAAAGCTACAATCACGATTTACTATATTTAAAACTTTTCATTATATATCTTTTTTTTTTCATAACTAAGATACCATTATTTTTGTTTTTTCATTATTCATATTTTTGTTGACTATATTTTGCTTAACGTGCAAAGTTTAACATTTTCATTAAAATCTCTTTATTTAATATTTTTAAAATTAAGAGAATTTTATGTAAAAATTAAAACTATTATTTGTTTTAGTTGAAACTTTGGAAACCTACAATTCTGGTTTTCTTGTTAAAACTCTAATCATACGAATAATTATTACTTTTAAACCTTAAAATCAAGTATTAAATTATATATTTTCCTTATGAATACATATATAAGTGTGGAAACAATCATGGTTTACTAGGTTTTTAATATTTCAACAACTTTACAAACGAAACTATCTAATCACACATGATATATGTATCAAATTATAAATATTCATTATTTAACACTTATAACTAATATAAATGTGAGTGATTTGATTTTTTTAGTTTTTCCTAAATATAAATCAATAGATTAATTTAGTTAGATTTTTTAAGGAAGAAATCAAGGGTCTAATATGATCAAGCTATAATTATGGCTTTTCTATTTAATTTGGCCATCTTATTTACCATGATTGTTTCCCGTAAATCTGAATTCTGTCATTATTTTGAAAACTACAATCATGATTTTTTTTAATTGTTTTAAATAATTATAGAGATAGAGATATATCAATTTAATTAAATATTGCAACTTCTTCTTTAAAAAATCACTAATATCACGAGATTAGTATTCAAAGATTAAAACATTATTTATCTAATATTTTCAAGTACTATATATAAGACACATGGGGTACTTTGCTAATTCATACAGTAAACAACGTTTTTACAACTATAGCAAGCAAATTAGTATGTCTTTTTCATATTTATGCCAAATGCATTTCTTATGTAATACTTTCAACTATTTCATATAGTCCTTGATTATATGACTTTTAATTGTAATAAATTAAAAAAACTTGAAATATTTTAATACAAATTAGTTGGTGACAGCAAATTTATAATGCCCAATCAACTTCCAATTCAATTATTATAATACTTTGTATTAAAAGTATGTTAGTATAATATTATTAAAAGTATCCAATTCAATAAAAATATAACCAACATATATGTTTTTACTTGAAAAAACCCGTGTTCTTACATGGACAGTTATACGTTGCCTTGTCAAGAGTTACAAGCAGACATGTGCTAAAGAATTTGATTCTTGATAAACAATGTAATATGACCAATACAACCACAAATGTAGCGTACAAGGAAATTTTATTATTTGTAAAATATTTGTGTAATGTTTCTTTTGTAATTCCTGTAATTTTAATATTAGTTGTAATTGAATTTACAATATATGATAATTTCATTGTTGATTGTATATTTCTTAATGTTTAAATTTTAAAATGAGAAAATTATGAATTGTATTAACAATATATGGGCGGGAGCACTTTACAATTCCCAACTCAATTTTGCGCGTTGTGTGCCATAAAGCACAGTGAGGCAAATCATAATTTTCCCTTTTAAAATTTTCATCAATTACTCGTGTAATACACGGGTCTCAAACTAGTTATATATAAACACAATCAAACCAAACCAAAAACATTATGATAACCAGTGTTTTAAAATCCGATTGAACCAGATTTCAGTGAGCAACCATGTATCTTGTACCTAATATATTTGCGCGGTTTTATGGAACATCAAACCGGCCTGTTTTTATAGAAAACATATTTAAAAGCCCACCATATTTTTTTATGTTTTAGGCCTCCTTTTTGTATAAGTTACTTATTTCATGTGATTTTTGTATATTATGATTATAGTTAACTAAAACTTCTTATTGTTATTGTAGGAAATGAAAGTACTTATACTCTTGTTGATGAGGATGGCGATGAGAGCGAATTTCATCTTTTAAGCGACCGTGAACTCGATGCATACAACACTCTGATGGGATAAATCTATTTCGCACCTTTATTTTAAAATAAATTTGTTTAAAAATTAAGTGTTTTTGTATTGTTTTTTGAATATGGATTAACTTTTGAATGATATTTTATTATGAAATCATGTATTTTTTTTAGTTAATATTGCATTTATAAGAAATTATAAGGTAAACTATATAAACCTTGTTGAACCTCACGGTCCAAACTGGTTCAACCTGTTGTACCATTTTTAGTCCAATCCGGTATGAATAAAATACCGGTTTTTAAAACATTAATAATACTATTTAAACATATAAGATTTTTTTATATTGGAATTTAAAAATACTTTTTGTTTAAATATAACTGAATAAATATTGAAAAATGGTAACGAATACACTTGTTATATATATACCTAATGATATATATATAGAGAGAGAATCAGTGTTTTGAAACCCGGCCCGGCCCGGCAGGTCGGACCGGTCCAACCGGGACCCGGTTCCTATACCGGGTCGGGTCAGTGTATTTGGCTAATTTTCGGAAAACCTGACCGGTTTGCGGGTGAGCGGTCGGCCCGGGCCGGTTGACCCGATGGGTGAACCGGTAAAACTCATTTTTCATTAAATCCAAAATGTAATGTGCATGCTGGGATTCGAACTTGGGTCATTTTGAAGAAAAAAGTTTTAATAATTACCCATGAACCAACCAACCAAGCTTCATTAATGTCCCTATTGATCAAACATAAATCATACATATTTAAAAAGCAATGTATAAAACATAGATAAACATTAAAGTTTGTTATTATTATTTTTTGTTATCATTATTTTTTATATGTATATGAATTATTTATAAATATATATATATGTGTGTGTGTGTGTGTGTAAGGCCCCATTATCGGTGCCCTACTTTGGACGTTGGATTTACTCATAAGCACGGTTCTAAATATCAGAGTTAATTAAAACTTTAAGCATAATATAAAACTTTCATAACATTACAATAATAATTCATAACTTGTCTTAAAACATTCTTGTTTTTCAACAATAAAACATTAATTATAAATCAACTTGAGTCTTCAGATGTCAGACTCTTATTCTTTTGTCATGTATCCCCGCTCAAGCCAGCTGTCTCATCCTACTCGCCTGCGTGCATACTAAAAGTCAGCTACGCTGAGTGAGTTCTAGTTAATCACACATCATACAATACATATACTTACATTCAATCATGCATCCGAAGATACATAATAATTACTTTACTAGTTTACCTTCATTACATAACTTCATGCATACGTTCATACTTTATTACTTTCATACTATATAATTACTGTCCTTTCTATCTCAGATATTATTAGGGTCTGATCCCTCCCTTTTCTATCTCAGATATTATTAGGGTTTGATCCCTCTTTCCTTTGTCTATCTCAGATATTTTTAGGGTCTGATCCCTTTCTTGTCTATCTCAAATATTCTGATCCTTCTTTACTTCTCTATCTCAGATATTATTAGGGTCTGATCCCTTACTTCTTCATCTTCGTGCATTCTGTTTTTACATACCCGTAACATACATATACATTCTTTACTCATTCATACATACTCGCATGTCATACATATACCTTTTATACACATTCATAATTCATATACATACCTCCCTTGTCAATACGTGCAATATCCGAAGATCGTTCACGTACCGACAAGCTTTCGTTCACATTCGATATATACATACATATATAACATATAAATCATACATGAAATACACTTACCATTTAAGGTAAGTGTATTAACTATCACATCGAGTATGCACACATCCCCGAAAACATAACAAGGAAAGGGGCTAGAAACTCACCTGAATGTGGTTACGTTCACCGTTTATGGTTATTCCTTTCTTGAGCTGTGCACGGCTAATTGTATAACAATTACACGTATTAATTTAACTATCACTACTCATATAGCGTTTTCAGTCTAGTTATAACCCTCAATGAACGGGGTCCGGTGGTAGCGCCCCTGGCAGCGGGGTTCTAGGGGCGGCAGCCCCTAACATGGTCCAAGGGGCAGAGCCCCTGGCTGGGGTCGAAGGTCAGCTTGGAAAAAATTTATTTCCATTAACTGTCTTAGCACATTTTCCATTAGGATTTTAGATTATTATTTTATTCGCTAACTCATTCTCTATAATGAATTAAGCCTAATTCGTTAACTGATTCGTTATCTTACATGATCTGATTCGTTAACAGATTCGTTATTCTGGTTCGTTATCTTAGCATAGCGAATGGTGAGTAACGAATCACCTAATTCGTTATCTTAACATGGTCTGGTTCGTCATTGGAACATGGCCTGATTCGTTATCTCAACTTAGCGAATTGGCGAGTAACGAATCACCTGATTCGTTATCTTAATCATAACAAATTGGGTGAGTAACGAATCACCTAATTCATTATTTTAGCATAACGAATTACCAACGATTCATTCAATCATAACGAATCCACATCAGTCTTATCTGAATCTTTGACTCAAGGGTCAAAGTCAAAATCAATAAGAACACAGATTAGTCAACATGTATCAGATCTGCAATAAACCTTCAATTCTTAACGAAACAACACGATTTAGGTACCAATGAACTCAGAATCAAGGCGCCTACAAACCCTAACCATCAAATCATCCGAATATTACGTTTTAAATGGTGTCCTTTATGTATATATAGGTGCGGCTCAACATTCGATCAATTAGCCTATCTGATATTAACGAATTGCACTGTGGATTAGTCATTTGTTTCGTTAAATTGATACAGATCTAGGATTACCTAAACGAATCCGAACCTAAACGAACGATTTCTACTTATAAACATACCTTAAACGAGTAGGTTTACGAACACAAGCTGGTCTTGATGTAGGTTTGGCTCGTCACGACGTTCCAGCACCAACAAGCTTGGGTTTTCACCTTCGGATCTTGGTTCGGGATATAAAATGGTGTTAGTGTGTGTTTTTGATGGTGTAGGCTATGGTGTAGAGATGAATAAAAATGGAAGGGTTTAGGGTTTAAGGGGTATTTATACTCCCTTAAGCCCATGGACCTAAGGCACATTTCAGCTCTTATTCCATCTTTTAAAGTCCAAGCCCATCATCATATAGTTTATTTATCTAAACCGACACACGACACTTTATTGAATAAATGAAATTTCATTTATTTATTATAATCAAAAGTAGGATGTTACAATATATATATATGCAATTATATATTAGATTATTTATGACGTCATCCGGGTCAAACACCGGTCCGCCCTCCCGGGTCGGTCCGAGCTTTGACTCGGTAAGGCGTCCGGGTCAATTTCCGGACCGGGTCTGAAAACATTAGAGAGAATAGTAATTTGGAATTCCTTTTTGAATCATATTGTATAGTTGACTTTGACTAATACTTTGATTGATTCTACTCGTATAAATGAAGACTCCATACAAAAAAAAACATGTGTGTTACTTAACAAATATTTACAATTAGGAAATTAGTTCTGATTTTAGCATAAGTAAATTGGCATCTTTGTCAAATTGATAACATAAATAAACAGTTTTAAAATTATGAATGTTTTAGGAGTTAAACTCTGTACCGACTTGTAACAAAAGGTTTGTGTGATATAAATTGTTTTTTAAAGATCAACTAACCGACATATAAATTTATAATTACATATGCCATCTTATAAAATTAGAAAATATATAAAAACACTAAAGGGCTTTTATTATAATAATAAAAAAGCAATACAAACCATAAATCTGAATTAAAAATGGCAATCTAACACTAGAAGGAAACCAACACCAGAAGGAAACCAAGAGACGATGAAGAAAAATGTTTAACAAAACAACCCACACTCAAACAAAATATTAAAAACTTAGGTAGTGTTAGATATGGAGTAATGGAGCAAGAAATGAAATAAGTTATTCAAAGGTAATGAATTTAGACAGTTTGGTTGACAAATGAAATGAAATGGTCAATTACAAATGAAATCCCAGTCCTTCTAAAAATGTGAAATTCATTCCTCCCCTAAACCCTGTTTTTTTTTCATTCCTTTCATGACCTATTTATTTTATCCATCACTACCCTTGAAGATTATTCTTCCCAATTTAATTTACACGAATTCAAGACTGCAAATTATATTCCTTGAAAAACCCTATGGAATTCTAATTTTTAAAATTATTTTTTGATATTGAAAAGCGACGATAGTTAATTATAACTACCTTTTGACATTTACAAATCGGTGAGCACAAAGTTCTGGTGTCAATTATACAAACATGTTTTCAGATATAATCACCTTCTAATTTGGATGTATATGTGAGCAGAAGGTTACAAACTAAAATGCTCTCAATTATTTACAAAGTATCGTTCATGTTCATAGGTTGTAGACTACAATATGTTATGAAAATTAATAAGTATTCTTTAGTTTAAGAAGGGATAAGTTGTCATCTTTAATAAACTGTATTCCATTTATCGTCTACCAAACAATATAAAGTAATGATTCATTGTATTCTTTTAGGATAACCAAACATGACAATGGAATAGTAATAATTCATTTTATTCCTTTGTCCATTCTATTACATCGTTCATTATATTCCGTCATTCATTCCATTACATCATACCAAATAGGCCCTTAATGTCTTTATTATGAGTCTCTATAGAGTAATTCGAGTCCATCACTTCTCCACCTCCAAAACATAAGCCTAGATTTGATTACCTTGTTTGATTTAAAAGTATAATTAGTATAAGATTATAGATGCAATTTAAAAGTATGGAGTAAATAAATATTAAATTATCATCTCATCTTGTCAGCTATATGGACCAGTTTTCATCGGTTTAATTATTATCCTTCAAACGTCATAACCTCAATAAATACAAACTTAATGTCTTTATTATGAGATTTTAGAGAGTAATTCAAGTCCGTGACATAAGCCTAGATTGGATTACCTTGTTTGATTTAAATTTAAAAGTATAATTATTATAAGGTTATAGATGCAATTTAAAAGTATAGAGTAAATGAATATTAAATTATCACCTCGTCTTTTAAAATCATCTCTATGGACCAGTCGTCACCAGTTTTGTTATTATCCTTTAAATGTCATAACCTCAATATATGAAACTTCAAAATACAATAATTCTAAAGGACATCCAAGTCATTCAACATGGTTATGTTTTGTGACTTCATTGCTCTGGTTGTCAAACAATAAGAATACAAACAAATAATTAAATTGATATTCATTAAAATTTATGAATATAACTGTTTTTTTGTATCAAAAAAAGAAGTTGAATAATAGAAATGACACTTACAAAAAACAGTGAATTTGATTCTTTGAAAGATAGAGAAGATGTGGGTGTGAAATTTTTTCAGTCATAGTGTAATTATATATATGCATGTAAGAATAGGTATATTTTTGATTGGTTGATTAAACATGGAATGTTGTTTGAATTTCATTTTATAAAATTCAAAAATTTGAAAATAAAATCTCATATAAATGTAAATGTTCTAAATCTCAGCACAATACTATTTATACAAAATAAAAATGGAAGTAATAGTCAAACAATTTTAATGTAAACATTATTGGCAATCAATTTGATTAATATATATATATATATATATATATATATATATATATATATGAATGCTTAAAATAAACGGTTGCATAGAAATATGAAAGTTATCATGTTTATGAATACAACAAAATTATATACTAATAAAGATAATAAATTTATATTTTAAATCAGGAAGTATGTTTAACATAGGTAACGTTAGATCTATTGACATGTTATGTACATATAAGATAACAAAATCATTGACATGTTATTGAGATGTTATATGCATGTGAAAGTCAACATGTTTATGAATACATCAACGTTATATGCATATACACTAACAAAATTATTGATAATGTTATATTGTTTTAATTTTATACGGTGTAAATAAATAAAAGAAAATACAGAGTGTAACAAAATTAATGTTAACATAAGTGTATTATTATCTGAATTTCGAAAAATAAATAAAACATACCTTAAACCTCGTTTATTTAATAAAAAGTATTTGTATTAAATAAAACATACCTTAAAACATACTTAATTGATTTGGGTTATTATGGTCAGATATTTTCCTTATAATGATGCAGAATAATATATTAGAATTAATAGAAATGAATACAAATTTAATACAAATGGTTGTCTAGTATTTTATTTTATTATAGAATTATTTTATTGAAATGAAAAAGAGAGAAGTGGTAGATATACATGGAAAGATGAAGAATGAACCAATAGAAAGATGTCATGTCGACACAAACTCTATTGTTTTAAAAGTATAGTTAGATTATATTATTGTTATTATTTAATTAATTTGTTTCTATACAATTATTATAGTGTATTTTCTAACCACACCGCCGGTGGTTAGAAAAACGTTCTAACCATCACGTAGAGGGAAATACGTGACGTATTGAAGCCGCCGTCTTAAAGACGTACTTTTTTTATGTCTTTTATTTTGATTGTTTTTTATTGTCGAGTTATATTTTGATTAGTTAATTGATTTTTTGTTAAAAATAATTCTTTTAATTGATTTTCCGTTATCGTTTTTTTATTTCTTTAGTTAATTTATTTGTTAAAACTAATTCTTTGATCTCGTTTTTCTTTATTTGTTAGTTGGACTTTAATCATTATAACCTTACAATATTAAAAAATATAATACCATTTTCAAAAACTAACAACATAACAAAACATAATATAATATCATCTCAAAGAGTTTCATACAAAATACCAAAGTAATGTACATAAATATCCACACTACCGCGCCGTCGTCCTCGTCGATGCCGGCCCCGGCCCCCGATGTGCTCGCCTCGTGGTCAAAACGTGGCTGAGGTAATGTGTAATCCTCGCCACGATGTCAGCTGGCCTCCCGCTTGTAAGGCCCCGTTACCGGTAACCCTACTTTCGTGTTGGATTTACTCATAAACACAGTTCTAAATATCAGAGTTAATTAAAAACTTTACGCGGAATATAAAACTTTCATAAAACATTACATATCGATTCATAATCATGTCTTAAAACATTCCTCTTGTCTTTCAAAATCAAAACATAACTTATAAAACATATCAGATCTTCAGATGCCAGGCTTTAGTCTTCTGCCATGTGTCCACCACTCAAGCCAGCTGTCTCAACCTACTCACCTGCGTGCATACTAAAAGTCAGCTACGCTGAGTGAGTTCTAGTTAATCATACAATACCATACAATACCTTATTACATACATACGTACTTAACCTCATAACTTTCTTTCAAACACACATACTAACCGATCAAGATTCGAAGCCGAAACCCGAGATTTTGTTGATAGATCTGAGTTGGTAAGGTAAGAACAATCCAACAAAGCTATTATTTCTGTAAATGGTTAGGATTGGATGGGTTAACCGGACCCGAAACCCAAACTGCCCAAATCGGACCCCTAAAACGTCGATTTTAGGCCGATTTGATGGTTGGGATTTGTAGGCGCCGATCATACGATTCCGTGGGTACCAAAATCGAGTTATTTGGCTAAGAAACGAAGGAGTTATGGGCAAACAGATCTGCAGCGCGATAACTTCGCCTACAAGATTAAGTTCGCCTGATGAACTTCGCCTTCAAGCGTAACTTCGCCTTCAAGCGTAACTTCGCCTAAGGATAACTTCGCCTGAAGCCAAGTTCGCCTAAGGATAACTTCGCCTGAAGCCAAGTTCGCCTAAGGATAACTTCGCCTGAAGCCAAGTTCGCCTAAGGTGTAACTTCGCCTGAAGCCAAGTTCGCCTAAGGTTTAACTTCGCCTGGTAGTGGATGAGAGGAGAATTCCACAGTTAAGCGTGCTCAGGTGGGAGAAGTATGAGGATGGGTGACCACCTGGGCAACCAAAAGCAAATCCGTGAGGCGATGGTGGTACGTCCCGGCCAAAGCGGACAATATTATGGTGCGGTGGTAGCTGGGTTGTTACACCGCTGCATAAGCCAATCGATCTGACGCTGCATCCGTAGCAACACATCCTCTACTCTCCGTAAGCGGGCATTAGTGGCAGAATCTAAATGCACAGCGTGATAGGTACGCGGGACATGCTGGGGCACCCGTGGATGACATCAAAAAGATAATTAAACATTAATATTTAAACGAAACAAATAAATATAAACGATTTAGAAAACTTACCTGAATTGGCTCTTCTGCATCCTCCTCCTCCTCTCCATCCTGGTCCCGTATCCCCGCTGGCTCAATGTGGTGGTCCTCGACGTGCACCTCTGGTGCCTCCAATTGCGGAGGCTCGACCAATCGCACCACGTAAGACTGAGATCTCAAGTCTGTAACGAGAGGGTATATGTTCCTCCCCTCGGCGTCCTGAAACTGCCAAACAATATGCATACCCTAGGCACTGGAACAATCCAGTTGGCGCTGGGAAACTTTTGGGATCCTCAGAGTTGCTAGTTGCGCTCGTAGTCCCAAACTAATCGCGATCTGCGTCACGTACGGGCCACCGAGCAACTGCCTTCGCGGGTATGAGGAGATGTAGTCAGCGAAGGCGCGAGCGAGGTTGTAGTGCGTCCG
>NW_027498812.1:0-99357 GCF_021521415.1 Bidens hawaiensis | reverse complement strand
AACATGAACTTAAATGATAATGAAATCTAACATACATGCAGCACATATACCTCCCTCAAATATATCATTTTGGGAGTTAGCCAAACGCAATTAGCTTACTTGACATATGATGAATCTGAAACATATATGAACAATGTACCGTGTGAGCTGCAAATAAAACAACATATACTTTCAAACAAACTTTCAATTGAATTGTATATTTCCAACTAAACCATTCTGCATACTTTCAATAAAGATATGATGAGGGTGGGTAAACAAGGTCTATCATCTTTACAAATATGCGCAAGTGCGGTGTATGAGTTGGCATTTTTACACATGAGGTGACCATGCTATAAGACATAAGTACATGTGGATCGTATTTGAATGCATGTAAAAGTATTGCAGAAGTGCCATTGAACTTTACAGAATAATATATTGGAAAACCAAACCCTAGTGATATCCAGTAGTAATGCTTAATAGCAAGCACACGTTTTCTTGAATGTTAGAAAGCTTTGACCATATGCGTTGGGCTTGAAAAAACTGTCCAATCGCACATAAAATCGCAATGTGATCACAGATATCTGGTATATACTAGAGGCAGTTGCACCACATGACCTCTGAATTTAGCATCCGCATTTCGACGTAAAGGGCTTTAACAACGAAACTAACGCTCTTAATTCGTAATTCTTCTTTTGGAGTAATTGGAACAAAATACACAATATATATCCTAAATGAACTACATTAATTAGTAAAGTTTTACATGCACCAAGACCTAAAGAGGATGAAGTTTAAACGAAGACACTGGTATAATATAAATATGATGGTAAACGATGAAGGTTCACATATCTAATTGGTCGGATGCTAATGATGAGAAAAATCCATCAACTTACGAACATACAGTCACACTATAGAATTTGAAAGTTTTATGAAAAAAGGTTAAAAAATCTACAAGCCTCTTTAAACCGTTTCAATTTATGTTTTTAGAAAAGTGTAATTTATGTCATGTTAAATTATGCTGTTTAAAACTTTGTAATATTCCAATTTTGTAGCAACAAAGTGCTTTATTGTGCAATGTTAAATTAAAGGTTTCAATACAATTTTTCTTCAAATCAGGTCAGTAAATCTTTAAATCTTGTCTTATTGGATTTTTTGTGCGTTTAGAAAGCAATGAAGGAGAACATGTGGGGGTCATCATTTGCAATATATGTCACTATATTTAAAAATTAAAAAAACACAATAATTATATTAAAATAAAAAATAAAAAA
Source organism: Bidens hawaiensis (assembly GCF_021521415.1). NCBI lineage: Eukaryota > Viridiplantae > Streptophyta > Magnoliopsida > Asterales > Asteraceae > Bidens > Bidens hawaiensis. Next base: position 98,113 of record NW_027498812.1, on the reverse strand, counting down.
TAAAATCCACGTTAACACTCGACATTAACATCAAAAAATAGATAAAAACGCTTTCTCATTGGTACAAATTAAACAAAACATGTTAAAACTTGTAATTTAATAAAATATAAAAATTGAGTGACTTAATTGAAATACGTTTTAAACTTTAGTGACTTAATTTGAAAACTTTTGAAACTTAGTTACTATTCTACAAAGTTATCCCTAAATAAAATATAAAAATTTTCCTCTAATTTATAATATTTAAATGTATGTTATAATTTTTTTTTAATTTTATAACCTATTATCTAAACATAATAGAGTGTATTAAATAATGCAATGATTAAATATTAAATAATTTATCACAATAAAAAGTTTGTTATGAAAATACATGTAACATACTAACATTTGATTTACTGAAAATGTAATGATTTTTATGAAAGATGACATATGAAGAGAAAATAAGTAATTTTAAACAAATGATGTAGTGCTTAAATGACAATCGTCTAAGCGTGTTGATATATAAATGTTTTCAGAGAGTGACTGAAGAGGTAGGTCCCAACAGAGCCCAGTTGGACCCGTAAGACTCACCTTGAAGAGGGACGTCTGCGCAAGGACCAACTGGTTCCGCAGGACCCACCATGCTCAGAGAAGACCTTACGCGCAGTACGCCAGCTGTTCCCGCAGGAAAAACCTCTCAATGGTGAAGTACCCCGCCTGTTCCCGCAGCTGCGGATACAAGCCATCAGGGAAGGCTACCCGCACTAATAGCAAGGCTACACGCACAAGACACTAAATAATTCAGTAATGTCACCTGAAGGAATGAGCAAGGCGGGAATACTCCCGTCCAAATGAGCCAGCCCGTACGCTTCTGGAAGATCTTTTGTACTATACCTGCCAAGGTATGGACAAAATAGACAAGATCTGACCAAAGCAGCCCATGAACCAATCACAGGGTGACAGCTCACCGACAACAGTACGAGGAGGAGCATGCTCTAGTACAAAATATCACTATCAGCCGCTGCCTACTCACCAACCCTTGTCGTGGCACGTACATAGCCTGCAGTTGGTGGAAAAAGGAATAGTACACAGCCGGCCATGTCACTATCAGCCGCTGCCTACCCACCAACCACCAGCATGGCACGTGCGTAGCCCACAGTTGGTAGAAAAGGAATATTATACAGCTGGCTGTACCTGCTTGGAAACCTACCTTCGACTATAAAATACTCCAACACCTTGGAACGGTATCATGATCACATATCATCTTATCTTCTCTAGCTATTTCTCTTAATATACACTTATATTCAGAGCAATCTAGTCTGATTCTCACGCCGGAGGGTGGTCACAAGGAGGATCCCCCCCTTCTCAGTGACGAGCTCACGGTGTCTGTTTTGCAGGTCATCAGAAGAATAACCATCTTTGCCGGACCTAACCCTCGTGGGAAACATCTACTTGACCCTAAGATTATCCGTAATCTGCTGGGGTCACTTAGTGTTTCTTCATTGGCGCCATCCGTGCATAAAAGCTAGAACTAATTCTTCTTCAGTTTTTTCAGAACCTCTGGAAAGATGGTTAAGGTTACTCCGGTGCCAAGGCCAGCGAGTGACCAAGAAACCCCGGTAACCACAACCCCAGCTACTGGGGGGAACACCGGCGAGTACACAAATTTTACGAACACTACCCCGGTTACCCAAGCCGGGGCAAGTGCAGTAAACAATCCTCTCCTGGGATTCATTGATACCCAGGTGGAAAGACAACGGACGAGGCTCCCCCGCCAAACACTTGATCAAGTTAAAGCGTGGGCGGAAGCACGTCAGAAGGAATTCCAAGCTGAGTTGGATGAACGCTTACGTTCACTCCAACAGGATGACGAATTCGGAAGCACTCGACAACAGCTCAACATGAGCAATGAGTGCGAGTACTGGGACGATGATCGGGAGGAGTTCGACAGTGACGCAAACCCTCGTCATAGGGCGAAAGGGAAGCGCAAAGAAACGGACTTCCAACCGAGAGGGAATTTTGGAGAAACCTTCGAACCAAGGAACGCGGGGGGAAACCCACGTGACTTCTCCAAAACCTTTAGACCAACTGTTGCAAATGCGGGAACGTCCAAGTTTGCAAGGGACATTGCGGAAGCAATCGCCCCGAAGAGTGCCAAACAAATGTCCAACATAGGCACTTATGATGGTATATCCGACCCAGACGATCACTTGAACAGATTCATAGCGGGGGCAACCGTCAGCAACTGGACGGAACCCACGTGGTGTTATATGTTCCAGATGACGCTGGTTGGAGCGGCCAGGGCGTGGTTTGATCGTTTACCGGTCCACCACATCTATGATTGGGCGGACTTCCAACACAAGTTCAGCCAACACTTCAGTCAATAGAGGAAATATACAGAAGAGCAGTGGACGATCCTCAACTGCGTTAGAGAGGAGGATGAATCTTTACTAGACTTCATCACTCGCTTCAACTCGAAAAAGCTGAGTCTGGGCACCATAAGCGAAGATCTTGTTCGCGCCGCTTTCATCCAGGGCGCCGAATACCCAGAGCTTATCCGCACGTTGACGGGTAAGGACGGCATGCCATCCACATGGGATGCCATCATGACGGCGGCCAAGCGCTTTGCCGAAACGGAGAAGCAACTGGGTAGGGATCTTCCCCAGAATACACACCTCTACACGCAGAGGACTAGAGAAAACAACGTTCGGACCGCCCGGCAAAACAAAAAGAGGAAGCTAGGTATTTGGCAATCAAGGGTAAACTTTGACACCTCATCCAGCTCTCGCCCTCTAGTAGGCGGAAGGGATAACACGCACCCATCAAGCCGAAAACCCCGGTGGACGCCACTCACCAAAAGCGTCACGAAGATATTTGCCACCGAAAAACTCCCATGGCCAAAAGCTCCAATGATCCGGCAGCGACCTAAATGCGGATCAGAGCAAATCCTGTGACTTCCACGGGACAAAGGGTCACAACACTGAGGAGTGTACATCCTTGAAGAATATTGTTGAAACATTCATCAAGGATGGAAGACTTACACACCTTGTGGCATCAATCAAGAATGGAGGAAAGAATGATAACCGATACAAAGGCAACGGACGAAAGCCCGTTGACATCAGCATCCACATGGTTCATAGTAACATCAGAGGAAGAAAAAGACGAACGACAGAACCATGCGCGTGGAAGGAAGCTGAGGTGCGCTTCCTGCGAGTGCCAGGAGGACCCAGCAAAGAAGGCCCTATCGTCATCAAAATCCAGCTGGGGCACTACATCACTTCCCGCACTCTTGCTGACAACGGCGCCTCGTCAACGGTTATGTACAGGCAGTTTTTCGACAAGCTAGACGACGAAGACAAGGAACGCCTGGAAACGGTCTACCGCCTCGATGGAAGGGTTCGACGGCAGCACAAACACCCCCCTGGGTATCCTATCTTTCCCCGTCATTCTCACGGACGGGAAACACTCCCGCACAGAAGACGTGGACTTCGTCGTAATGAGGAAGCCACACCACACATACGACATTCTCTTCGGGAGAGACGGGATGGCAAGATTCAATGCTGTGGTATCTTCAGTCCACGGCATGATGGGATGGCCAACAGCTGAGGGTGTAGCAATGATCACCGGTTTTCCCCAGGTATGCATCGCATCTGTCTCATCAAAACCCAAACCAAAGATGGCTAAACCAACCATCACCGAACCAGAAGAATGGGCCTTCAATGGCAAAATACCCTGACCAGGCTGTTACCATTGGCCCAACAGTCACTGATCCTACGCGCACCTTACTCAAACGCTTACTACAGAAAAAACACTGACATCTTCGCGTGGACACCAGCTGACATGACTGGTGTACCTCGAAGTAAGGCAGAGCATAAGCTCAAGTGTGACCCGGCTTTTACGCCAGTCATACAAAAGCGCAGAGTAATGGGGCGGAACAAGCTAACGCGTGTAGAACCCAAGTCAAGGAACTCCTTGACGCGGGCATCGTACGCGTTAGCAGATATCAAACATGGGTTGCAAATCCCGTCATGGTACCGAAGTCTAACAAACAATGGCGCATGTGCATAGATTTCAAAGACTTAAACAAAGCATGCCCCAAAGATTGTTACCGTTACCCGAAATTGATCTTAAGGTAGATTCGTTAGCACCGTTTCGCCTTAAATGCTTCCTTGATGCGTATAAGGGGTACCATCAAATCCACATGGCCGTTGACGATCAGGACAAAACCGCATTTCGGACGCCCGATGGCACATTTTGTTATCAAATGATGCCATTCGGACTTAAGAATGCCGGGTCCACATACCAACGCCTGATGGACAAAGAGTTTCATGCCCAAATTGGGAGGAACTTGGAAGTCTACATGGATGACTTGGTCATCAAAAGCCCTGACCCAGAAGCGATGTTGAAAGACATCGAAGAAACTTTCAACACGCTTAGAAAGATAAACATGAAGCTCAATCCGAGCAAGTGTTCCTTTGGGATGGAAGAAGGGAAGTTCTTAGGAGTCATCGTTACTAAAGATGGCTTCAGAGCGAACCCTGAAAAGGTCGAAAGCCATTATCAAAATGGAATCACCTACTACCATCAAGCAAACTCAGACACTGAATGGACGACTAGTCGCACTTAACCGCTTTTTTGGCAAACCATGCGGATAGGTCGTTTCCATTCGTGTCAACATTGAGAAACTGCTTAAAGAAAACACACTTCCGCTGGACACCAGAAGCGGAAGCAGCTTTTCAGGAAATTCGATCACGCTTGATCGAACTCCCAACGCTCACAGCACCAGAAGCGGGGGAGGAATTAATCCTATACCTTTCCGCCATAGATAGAGCAACCGGAGCAGTCCTGCTAGTAGAGCGAAAAGGCATCCAGATGCCAATCTACTATGTTAGTCGTGTCCTAACAGACGTAGAAACCCGGTACTCTACCCTGGAAAAATTAGTCTTAGCACTTATACAGGCTTCACGCAGGCTAAGACGATATTTCCAAGGTCACCCAATCACCGTTCTCACCAACTTCAAACTTGCAAACGTTCTAGGCAAACCCGAATTGTCGGGACGCCTAGCCAAATGGGCAATAGAATTGGGAGAATACGCGATAAAGTACAAGCCGAGACCAGCCATAAAAAGCCAGGTCTTGGCCGACTTTATTGCAGAAGTCCCCGCTTCGCGGGAGAAAGAGTGCCAGGAGGAGGCTCAACCCTCCCCAGCACAGGACATCGATGATGTCTGGCGACTCTACACTGATGGAGCAGCCAGCAACGAGGGTTCAGGCGCAGGGTTGAAACTAACCAACCCAGCAGGCCAAGAATACACTTACGCTATCCGACTGGATTTTCCAAGTACGAATAACGAAGCGGAGTATGAAGCATTCTTGGCCGGGGTGAGAATTGCGCGTAAGATGGGAGTGAAAAACTTGGAAGCCCACGTGGATTCCATGTTAGTAGCCAACCAAATAAACGGGACGTACATGGCCGTGAACGACACAATGGCCCTGTACCTCGCACAAGCAAAAACCCTTATGCGCGATTTTAACGATTGTAAAGTCATACACGTCAAGCGTAGCGAAAACAAATCTGCGGATGCGTTAAGCAAGCTTGCATCATTAGCCTTCACCCACTTGGGAAAGGACATCCGCATTGAACTCCTTGGAGCACCATCAGTCCCGCACAAGGAAATCTGTGTCATCCAAACCGGTACAGAAACGTGGATGACACCAATAATAAATTACCTTGCGGCGGGTATACTAACAGAGTCAAAAACACAGGCAAGAAAAATACGCTGTAAAGCACTGAACTATCAACTCATCGATGACATCCTTTACAGACGTAACTTTCTTGGCCCACTCCTAAGATGCGTGGACAACCAAGATGCTGGCTACCTCCTAAGGGAAGTGCACGAGGGCATCTGTGGAATACAATTCAGGTCCACGCGCTGTTGTAGCTAAGCTAAACAACGCGGGATACTTTTGGCCGGGGATGCATACGGATGCGCTGGCATACATCAGAAAGTGTAGGTCTTGCCAGCTCTACGCACCCAACACGTATCGCCCAAAGAATGAACTTGTTCCAGTCACCTCTTCATGGCCATTTCAGAAATGGGCCATCGATGTGACAGGCCCATTTCCCACAGCAGCAGGGAACGTCCAGTTTCTAGTGGTAGCCATCGACTACTTCACCAAGTGGATAGAAGCAAAACCCTTAGCCCAAACAACCGCAAAACATATCAAAAAATTTATTTGGGAATTTATTATTTGTCCTTTTGGACTTCCACAGAATTTGGTGAGCGATAACGGCACCAACTTTGCTGACAAGAAGCTACAAAAGTGGCTGGAAGAACTTCAAATCACCCACACCTTTACCTCAGTGGCGCACCCGCAGGGTAATGGTGAGGTGGAAAGAGCAAATAAGAGCATAGTCGACGGCATAAAGAAAAGACTCTTGGAACACAGATCCGGCTGGGTGGACGAGGTTCCACACGTCCTTTGGGCAAACAGAACGCTGAAAAAGGCAAGTACGGGAGAAACCCCGTTCAGCCTCACTTATGGCCCTGAAGCCATGGTCCCGGTCGAAATCGGTCTACCCTCACCAAGGGTCTTGATTCAGCCAGAAGACAATGATGCGGAAAGACGGTTAGACCTTATGCTGGCCGAAGAACGCAGACTTAGCCGCAGCGCGTGAAGAGAATTACAAGCGACAAATGCAAAAGTACTACAACACGCGGGTAAAACTCTGCAACTTCAATGTAGGAGACTACATATTGCGTAACAACGAGGCTTCGAACCAAGAGCTCCCAGGAAAGCTGGCCCCGGTCTGGGAAGGACCATACATTATCAAAGAAGTTTTGGGAAAGGGCGCATACCGGCTCGAAAGGCTCGATGGCACTTCCATCCCAAGAACATGGAATGGAGCTCAATTACGCAAATGTTACATGTATATCAATTCCATACTTGTAAAGAAAAGGCCTAGAGCCACTTCTAATGGAAATGATTCTCCTTTATCACATTGTGTTGATAGCCTTACCTTTATACTTATGAACTTCCCACACTGATATGATGGTATTCACCGCATAAATAAGTATGGGAAGAAGTCGTTGCGTGTGGAAGGCGGCAAAACCCGCATAAACACAAAAAAACGGAAAAAATGGGGAAAACCTTCACGCAGGTCAGTTATAGGTGAAGTTTGGTCATCCCACTAAATGAAAGTGACGGTCCTACCCGCACAATCATGATAGAGGAAACTGCACATTAACCTATTGACAACCGCGCGTCGAAAGGTTAACTTATCCAAAACACTTAGAAAATTTCTAAAGAAAAGATGAGGAAAACCTCCACGCAGGTCAGATATAGGTAAAGTTTAGCCATCCAAAGTGAAAGTGACGGTCTTACCCGCACAATCACGAAAGAGGAAGCAAAACTTTAACCTATTATCTGCCACGTTGAAAGGTTATCTTGTCCAAAGTACTTAGGAAATTGCTAAGTTAAATTAGAATATGCATGAGCAAAACATATAAGGTTTACAAGGCAAGGCATTAACAAAAGATTTATATTCCATAAAAATTCAAGTATTACAAGAATGGCTGGGCACATACCCGCATGCAAGAATATAAATCTATACAAAAACATAAATCTATTCTAACAGTGGGAAGGGATCTAAAGGATCAAACTTCAGGACCACTCCCACTTGAACCCGCACCATCATTAGAGTGTGGTGGTTCAAGGAAAGCCTTGAGAATAGCTAGCCCATCATCAGCAGCAGCAATCTCGTTCACCTTCTCCACCACCGGATGCGGGAAGCCAGCATACTGGTTCACTGCTTGGTCATAAGCAGCTTCAGTATCCACGTCATATAGAGGGAAGTTGGAAGGCGGGATGCCCTTCTCAACAAACCATAGACCAAGCAGGAAGCCAGCCTTTTCCCCATCCTCATGAGAAGCGTTGAGGGCTGCGCTCATGGCATCTTCATAAGATGTGTTCGTAAGAACCCGATGCACAACCTACAAAACAGAAGTATATCAAAAACTCTTCTAAGTGTAAGGAAAAGCATAAAGAAATTATGAAGCTGCGCATACCTGCGACAACGCTTCTCGAAGAAGCCATTCCTTGGTAACCAGAGCCTCCTGGAGGGCAGCTTGAGCTTCATCACGGGCGCGTTCGGCTTCGTTTTTAGTAAGGTTGGCAAGCAACACATCTTTAGCTGCAGCCTCTTCAACGCCCTTTAGCTTACGCTCAGTGTGGTCAAGCATACCCCTCTGGTCCAAGATATCTTGGAGCTTCTTGGCGTCTTCCATGGCCAAGACATCATGAGCCTGTTGGAGCCTCTCTAGTTTGGCTTTAAGCTCCTCATTCTCGGTGCCTAGAGGCTCAGCAACAGCTTCAGCCTTGGTGGCCCTCTCAGTTGCGTTCCGTGCGGTTTCCTTAGCCAACCGAAGCTGTTCGTTAACAGCTTGGGTAGCCTTGGAACGGGCCTCGAGCCGGGCCTGAACTTCAACCTCGAGGGCCTTGAAGGCCTTCTCCTTTTCCGCAGCAACGGCGGCAAGCCTCTTATTCTCCTCCCGGATAGCCCGCACCTGAGCCACTTCCAGGCTACGCGCCGTCTTTAACTTGTCGTTTTCACGACAAAGCAACTCGATGCGCGGCTGCATCCGGGCAAGGAGAATTCGAAGCTCATTAGTCAGCCTACTCTCCTGGTAGCTTGACATGGCTTCCCCCAGCGCACCACTTGGGGCGGCGTGGCGTGCCCACTCCACACAATCCGCTGCAGTCCGGAGGGTCGGTCCCCGGCGGATACTCCACCGAGGAGCGTACACCTCGTTGGAATCACGAACTGCAATAAAACAAAAAACAGTTAGAAAAAAAAATGATAAAAGGGATATAAGGCCAAGATAACCCCACGCACCTGTAGGGTCGACAACAGGCCGATAGCCACCAAACCCATCACCTGAACCTAAGGGATATCCATCCAAAAGGTCAAGGAGACGGGAAGGAGGCAAAGATTGGCTAGACGCCCCAACCCTGAACATACCTGAAGGACAGGCCGTAGTCGCCGGCGCCGGAGGAGGCATGGTGGAGGCCGCCGCGGTAGAAACCAACAGAGGTGAACTCACCGGAGGTGAACTCACAACATTGGCCGTCGCTGCGGAAGAACCCGCAGGAGAAACCACCGCCGGCTCAGTGAAGGATTCCGTGAAGATGGCACTGACAGCCGGCGGGGATGATGTGTAACATCCCGAAATTTCTAAAGTAATATTTAATATATTATTTTGTCGGGTGAAATAAACGAGTTAGTGGAACGATAATAATAATAGCAAAATATGAAGACTTAGTAGGATAATTAGATTGGATTAGATAGGGACCAAAAGGAAATATGGGCCTTAGGTCCATGGGCTTAAGGGAGAATAAATACCCCTTAAACCCCAATCCTTTCCATTCCATCAATTTATCCATCCTAATCTCTACACACACCCCAAAACACACACGACCCGAACCAAGATCCAAAGGCAAGGACCCGAGCTCGTTGGTGCTAGATCGTCGTGACGAACCAAAGCAACAAGACCAACTCGTGTTCGTAGTTCGACTCATTTACGGTACGTTTATATCGAGAACTTGTTCGTTTAGGTTTGGATTAGTATAGAAATGATAGATCGGTGTTTGTATGGTAAAAACGAATCCTACAAAGCTAAACTTACTGAAAATGGTTAAGATTTGATGGGTTAATCGATTGATAAAAGAACCCGTAAGCTATATGCCTAAATCGCACCCCTTAAACATCGATGTTAGGCCGATTTGATGGTTGGGGTTTGTAGGCGCTGGTCAGACGATTCCGTGGATACCTAAATCGAGTTATTTGGTTAAGAAACGAGATGATTAAGGACGAACAGTAGCTGCAGCCGACAACTTCGCCTGCAAGCTAAGTTCGCCTGATGAACTTCGCTGCAAAGCTAAGTTCGCCTGATGACAACTTCGCCTAGCTAAGTTCGCCTGATGACAACTTCGCCTAAAAGCTATGTTCGCCTGATGACAACTTCGCCTAAAAGCTAAGTTCGCCTGATGACAACTTCGCCTAAAGCTAAGTTCGCCTGATGACAACTTCGCCAAAAGCTAAGTTCGCCTAAGGTTTAACTTCGCCTAAAGCTAAGTTCGCCTAAGGTTTAACTTCGCCTAGAGTCAAGTTCGATTAGAAAATAAATTAAAAACGATACGTAAAAGTAAGCTAATACTAGGCCACCAGATTAAATCAGGCGAGTATTGATACGTGTAACTTATACAGTCAGCCGAGCTCAGTTAAAGAAGGGATTTAAAACTATCGGAGGAAGAAGCAGAGTTCAGGTGAGTTTCTAGCCCCATTTCCTTGTTATGTTTTCGGGGCTGTGTGCATACTCGATGTGAAGTGTGAATACACTTACCTTAAGTGGTAAGTGTATGCTATAGATGTTATACGATGTAGCTATTATATAATACTTGTTGGTGCGTGAACGATCTTCGTATATTGCACGCATCGCCAAGCATAGTGATTGTCAAGTGGTTATTAGTGTGTATGAATGCTATGATGTGACTTGCTTATTATGTAAACGATATGAAGCATGTTGTAGAGAAGTAGAGGTAGAGCGTGTTAGAAGTGGCAAGAGTGTAGTAAGAGTGTTAGTGGCATGACGATAGTACGTGGTAGGGTAAGCCTATACGTGACTACGTCAATAAAGTGGCAAAGTGGCATAACGTTATACGTTATTAAAGCGGCAAAGTGGCAAAGTGGCATAACGATATACGTTATTAAAGTGGGAAAGTGGCAAGGTGGTAGGTGTAAATAAGAGGCTAAGTGGTAAGGTAAGCAGGTTAGATAGTGGACTACGTGTCTTCGGATACGTATATGATGCATGTAGTGGTTGTATGATAAGTTGCTTGATTAACTAGAACTCACTCAGCGTAGCTGACTTTTAGTATGCACGCAGGTGATCAGACCAAAGAACTAGCATGAGGATGGCACATGGCATGGATTGAACGGCTGGCATCTTAAGATGGAAGAAAAGACGTTTTAAATATAATGATTTGTTTTATAGTAACAACGAAGAGATTGAATGTTTTGTATCGAATGCTTCAAGTAAACGTTTCCGCGGAAGTTTTAATTAACTCTGATTGCAAGAACTGTGTTTATGAGTAAATCCGACGTTAAAGTAGGGCTACCGGGTTCGGGGCTTTACATGATGTTACAGTTGGAACAGTTGCCTCAACGGGATGAGCAACTGAATCAATACTGCAAACAGGCGTAGCCGCCTGGGTCATCGCCTCGGGTAGGTTGACCAAACCTACCGTCATGGGTCCAGAGCTGCTCCTTCCCGCTCCACTCTGGAATGCGGTTACATCCATGCCTGCATGAAGACAACATATTTAGATATAATGGCGGAAAGATATGCAGTTATAAAGTAAATGAAGTTTATACTTACGAGTTCTCTTGAGCTTGAAGGTTCGGACAGGCGGGGACGAACCCGATGGAGCCGGCCTCTTCACGCCGTTCACCGTCGTCGTACTGGGCTGCCCGGAGGTGACAGCTGTCTCAATCTCCGGAACAGTGGTCTCACCACCACCAGGGTTCCCCGCCGCCTCCTCGCTTTCGGTCTCCGAGTCAGACCGGCTCCCCTGATCGGCAGTGGAGGCAACCTTCGCCTTGCCCTTCCCGCCAGCAGCCTTCTTCTTCCTCGCGAAGAAAGGACCATCTGCGGATTCCTCATCAGAAGATGACAAAATTAGAGGAATTCCGTCAGAGGTTTGAGCATTGAGAGGGCGAGGGTTAAATAATCCCTTACCTGGCCGCGTGGCGCTCAGAATCTCGTGGCCTGGCTGGTAGACCTCCACAAACCGATCCGCCGTTTGCTCAAGGATGGGCAACTCGTTCTCGTCAAGAGCACGAGTACCCAACCGAGCGGGACCACCGCTCTCCCGCGGTTGCAGAAGCGACTGCAAGTTGTTCCCCTCTGAAAATAAAGAGAGAAATGGTTAGAACAAAAACCCTAAATTAGCAAATAATATGAAGCATACCGTAAGGGATAGAGTTCAAACCGTATTCGAGGACGATGGGAATCTGTGGCGCCTCTGCCCCAGCATCTTTCCACACCCGGCTCATACCGAGCATCACCATCCCAGACTCCGCAAAGCAGGAAACCGAAGTCTGGATCCGGGAGATCTTGGTAAACCATTCCGCCTCCTGGTAGTTGGAGGCGTGAAGGTTGGGGAGTGCTCTCCCGTTCTTGAATGTCATCGCAATAGGGACGACACGGGCAGAGATATAGAAAAACTCCCGCTTCCAAGACCGAAGACTGCGCTCGGTAGCATAGATCTTCAAACCCTTGATCCGAGTGACCAAGGTGTACCAGCCTTGGATGCACCTCCAGGAGTAGAAGGTCATCAGGCGGTCGACATGGGGCTCCACACCCAGAATGAGGCACACCCATTCAAAATGGCGGATCTTGGCGATCGCCATTGGGTGTACCTCCGTCAGGTGCACACCGTGTCTCTCTAAAACACGGTATACAAACTTCGTCAATGGGAACCTGAGATTCCCATAAACGAAGAATGCAGCATATACCCCTATCTTGTCTTTGGGGGCATCGTACACCGTCTGATGAGGCTCAGGAAACTCAGGCTCGAAGGACTCGAGTATGAACTTCCTGACGATGTACTGATAAAGGTCGACGGGAAGAACACACTGGCACTCGCCAGCAGTACTCTTATCGTCCTTATCAGACGTGGACGTCAGGTTCTCGGAATACACGTCCGATTCTTCAGCAGTAACTTCAGGATCGTGAACGGAAGACATGTTTTAGATGTAAGGAAGGAACGATTTCAGGAGAATGCTCGACAAAAGTTAGAGTATTCGCTTAGAAGAAGAAGGAAGTGAAACTGTGAGTTGAGATGCATCCTCTCCTCCCTTTATATACTCATCGCAATGAATGCGATGAATTTAATGTGGAAGAGAGAGGAAAACGCAGGTGCAATGAAACTATGACACTTGGAAAAAGCAAGCTGGCAACAGCTGTTGACAGGACGCGCGCCGTAAACTTCGCACACACGCGCCCGAAAACTCGCGCCCACGCGCCTGAAAAAGCGTCTGGAATGACCATATACTGTCACGTCGCCATAACTTCCTGCACGTCCTGAAACTGTCAGAAGAAACCGTCGGACGACACTAACGTCCCTTCAACAATTTGGACTGTTCTTATCCTTTCACCAACTCTTCGAATTTCAAAACGATTTAAAAATATTCAAAGATTCAAAAATAAGAGGGAATATACCCCCTTACCTTGGTACCCAAGAAACCGTAAGACAAGTGCGGGTACAGTGTCAAGGCGAAACCCTTCACATACCTAGCACCTGCAGGGAATTGAAGCCAAGAATACCTTGGAAGTAAAGAAACTATAAGACGAGTGCGGGTACAGTGTCAAGGCGAAACCCTTCACATACTTAGCACTTGCAGGGAATTGAAACCAAGAAGGATCTTCTGGACCGTGCTTGCGGAAATGAAAATAGCACCTCCGCATAGCGGGAACGTTGAGAACTAGCTTGTTTGAAACTTCAAGGCGGAATTGGTGGTTTAACATAACTGATCACTATGTCCGAAACTACCAAAACCTCGTGAAGAATCTATGCAAGTGAAACTCAACGCTCCCGATGTGCGAAGGGGTTAAACACCTACCCGCATCACAACCAAAGATCAGGCAGAAAAGTCAGGAATTTCTGCGAGTGACATTAGGAAAATCGCGGGAAAAATCCCCACGGAAAACCTTAAAACTAAAAACCCTTTTCAAAACCCCTTGCTTAAATCCAAAAGTTCACCTCACTTATTAACAATTCATGAGAAGAACATTGGACTGGGGGGACTTGAAGAGGTAGGTCCCAGCAGAGCCCAGTTGGACCCGCAAGACTCACCTTGAAGAGGGACGTCTGCGCAAGGACCAACTGGTTCCGCAGGACCCACCATGCTCAGAGAAGACCTTACGCGCAGTACGCCAGCTGTTCCCGCAGGAAAAGCCTCTCAATGGTGAAGTACCCCGCCTGTTCCCGCAGCTGCGGATACAAGCCATCAGGGAAGGCTACCCGCACTAATTGCAAGGCTACACGTACAAGGCACTAAATAATTCAGTAATGTCACCTGAAGGAATGAGCAAGGCGGGAATACTCCCGCCCAAATGAGCCAGTCCGTACGCTTCTAGAAGATCTTTTGTACTATACCTGCCAAGGTATGGACAAAATAGACAAGATCTGACCAAAGCAGCCCATGAACCAATCACAGGGTGACAGCTCACCGACAACAGTACGAGGAGGAGCACGCTCTAGTACAAAATGTCACTATCAGCCGCTGCCTACTCACCAACCCTTGTCGTGGCACGTACATAGCCTGCAGTTGGTGGAAAAGGAATAGTACACAGCCGGCCATGTCACTATCAGCCGCTGCCTACCCACCAACCACCAGCATGGCACGTGCGTAGCCCACAGTTGGTAGAAAAGGAATATTATACAGCTGGCTGTACCTGCTTGGAAACCTACCTTCGGCTATAAATACTCCAACACCTTGGAACGGTATCATGATCACATATCATCTTATCTTCTCTAGCTATTTCTCTTAATATACACTTATATTCAGAGCAATCTAGTCTGATTCTCACGCCGAATGGTGGTCACAAGGAGGATCCCCCCTTCTCAGTGACGAGCTCACGGTGTCTGTTTTGCAGGTCATCAGAAGAATAACCATCTTTGCCGGACCTAACCCTCGTGGGAAACATCTACTTGACCCTAAGATTATCCGTAATCTGCTGGGGTCACTTAGTGTTTCTTCAGTGACGCCAATAATACTTTTAATTGGTTCTTACAATTCTCATATTATTTATGGTTGTATAATGAATCAAGCATTTTGAAATGCAGCCCCGACCCATACTCCGTATGGTGCTCATTTCTGGTGAGGGTCTATTTTTTTAATTAAATATATATAAAGAATTATATTATATAAGAGTCTAGGTTTATATAAAGAAAATAAAAGTTATCTAAAAGTCCAAATGTAAACAAAATAATGAATTTTGGCCTTCTAAGTTCTAATTAATTAGTAATAAATTGTGTGTGAGAGTGTTTAACTGATAAACTGGAGCCAAGTTCTAACGGTTCTAATTTCCATACTTGTCTTCGGCGCTAGAATGTAAGAGGACTGTTGAAACGTATACCATGTAATTTTGGGTCTATATATATATACTACTAGCTTTTAAGCCCGTGTGAGATTTGCCAAATGATCGAAATTTCGGTATTTAATCATACATAATAGGGGTTTTCTTTTGAATTTCTATACGATAATGGTTCGTAAATCATTATTTAACTCAGTTAATAATTCACTGTTTGATTTTAAACTTATTATAGATATTCAATAGTTTATATGTTTTTTGAAAATCATGGTCAAACTTTCTCTGTATAATAGTAAAATTAGATGTAATGGTTTAGTAAAAGCTATTGTGATTTAAATTACATTAAATACCCTTTTTCTCATATGAGTTATAACTAATGAGTCATACATATTAAACCCATGACCTATAGATAACATGAATTAAGTAGGGTAGAGATTAAAAAATTAAAAGAAAACTAAAGTTAGAATTAAATGTAGTTATGACACATTATTCTTATTATTCTATTTGTTAGTATAGGTAGATTACTTTTTAACATTTTGGTGAAAAGAAAACATGTCTTAAAATAGTTTGCTTTTCCCCATTTTTAGGATTATGAAATTAGGGATTAAATGAATTAAACAACCAAAAGCACCTTTGCTAGTTTCAAAAAGAACACATACAAAGAAGACTAATGTTGGGTTGATTGGTTTTAAAAGGTTTCATTCATGGCATGCATTATTCTCAAGCCAACATCTGTCATGCAATCACCGTAAACAATATTATCTAAACTCATCATTATGCTATTATGCTGTATAAAGCTTTCATTTTTGTGTTGCACTAGGACATAGTTCAAAAAGTTGGATATTCTATCTTTTCTTCTTATTATAAAAATAATTAATTTTGAAGATGTCTGTAAGGGTAGGAATAATTTACAGCCCACAAGATATTTATCAGGCTATTGTTGGCGTACAGTATTATTATTATTTTTTAATGTTCTAATATGAGTTGCGAGTTGGTTTTGTAGTAGGGATGATAATGGGTCGGGTTTAGCCATTCTTTAACCCATACCCGTTTATGAAAGCTTGTCCCAAATCCGTCCCACACCTGTAGGGTTTTAATCGGGTAATTACCTGTCAGGTTTCGGTTTTCCCATCGGATTTCGGGTTTTCAATCGGGTTTTGTCAAAATACCCATTGGGTATATCCGGCCCAAAACCCATCAAGTTTTCATCGAATTTTGTCAAAATATAACTAATCTATTATAAATAATGATTACCATAAAATAAAATGTCTTAAACAATTGCCATAACAAGTTTTAACAAATAATATATTTAAAATATTTAAAGTATACCATATATAAATATAGAAAAAGTTATGTCGGGTACATCGGGTATATAATCGGGTAAATGGGTTAATGTTATCGGGTAATCGGGTATATTACAGATCCCAAACCCGTCCCAAACCTATGAAAAATTTCAAAACTAATCTCAAACCCTAATGGGCCGGGCATTACCCGTCCTATTTATGTCGGATTTCTGGTTTTCCCATCGGGTTCGGGTTTCATTGCCATCCCTATTTTGTAGTGATTGATATTTGATAATTAAGTTTTCGTTTAAAAAACTAAACAAGCCAAGTGGAATTTTTTAATCTAAACAGGCAAACAGCGTCTGACTAATATCATAAACCATAACAACATTCTTAGCAGGTCATTTATATTTATGCGAGTAGGTTCTCTATATTATATAGAGTAGTTGTAAGTGGTTGTGAGTGAAGAATATAGAAAAACTTTAGTTGATGAGTAAATTTGGAGAAACACTGTTCACCATTTATAATTTTTTAATATTTTTTGAAAGTGATTGTGAGTGGATGTGAGAGAAATTATAATGATAAAAGTATAAAAAAATATTATTTAATTAAAACAAAGAGAGAGAGAAAGTATAATGCTTTTAGTGTAATTATATAGATGAAGACAGAGATGCTGCTAGGAATGCTCTAAGAAAGCTAGGGTATCACTGAGGATATTTTCTTGTCGGTAACATACCGACATATCAGAGTCGGATACCGTCAAAATCCCTTACAGTTTATATAATTTTTATGGAGCCGTCGGCAAAGACACGGCGATTATATGGCCTACAGGTAATAAATAATAGACGAATCTATGCATTCATCAGGCTTTTCAGGTTAATTTGATTCCTGACCAGTTGTCTGGTAATGGTTTACGATGGATATGGTAGGGCATTTTGAGACTATTGTATACCAGGTGATAAAGGTTGAGGGGTTTGCAAATAAAGTTTGTTTTGTTTTACTACTGCGACACTCTGTTTTGGATCATGCGACACCAAGCTTAAGGATATTGCGACACTTCACTATCGTCTGTGTCACTAAGAGCGCCACTCAGAGTGTCGTCGCCACACATGGTGCCACTCAGAGTGTCGTTGCACAGATTTACGCGAGCCATATAGATTGTTTAGGTCATTTTCAAGGAGCCCTGAATGTAATTTTGTACCGAGACTCTCTTAGTTTGATTTCTTAATTGTAATAGTTGACAAGAACTTTCACTTATTGTGGTCATTATCAGTTTAATGAAGATTATGCTTATAATTGGTTTTAGTGGCTATAATCATATTTTTATACTTTTCTATATACCATTTTGATTATCAAACATCAAATCCATTGATGCTTTGAGCATTATCTAGTGTTCTTCATTATATCTAATCTGTATTTATTTCTTTGAGCGTTATCTAGTGGGTTGTTTAGATATTTATCGTATCTATTTCTATATTTGTTCCTAATTTGTGTCGCCAACTTGAAGATAACCAGAAAGCATTGGGGAATGCCTCCACCTAGCCATAAACACCAGCATGCCCGCGCACACAATTCGATATGTGTTATAGTAACTAATATTCCCATTATAATTTGCAATACCCGAAAATGTAACGTATATCTAGTGAATAATGCTACAAGCTTGTCAATTTGATAGTGAAATAGTTTGAATTAAAGGTGTTTATCTACCATTAACATTTGCTGGCTAGGGAGTAGTTTTCATTACGTGGAGACTGAAATATGACATGAAGGCGGTAGGTGTTTGCATATAGTTCCAAACATCATAACTGCAAATGTAATGTAATATATCTATAACATTTTGAAATGCAATGTAATTTGATTATATAGTTATTGATTTATATAAAATTTTACATCTTTTTAGCATTAAAATATCTTCAAAATAGCGTAATATCGACAATAATATTAGAATAAATACCTACCAATGTTTATAATTTCTATTTCTAGATAAATATAGCATTAAAGAATAAAATGAGCCCATGTACGAAGAAAACCGGAGAAAAAATTGTGAAAACCAACTCAACACACCATATGTTGAAGCAAAGCATGGCCATGTCACAAACATATGGGGAAAAGACAAAATTCAGAAGTCACAACATGGTCATGTTGACACCAACACACCCATGTTGAAAGTACAAGAGGAAAAGACAAAGCTGTCGAAAACACGAGCCATGTTGACATTAATACGCCCCCTGGTGACAATACAAGAGAAAATATAAAATAGAAGCTTCCTGACTCACCACGGCCGTGCCCAGGTTATACACATGCCGTGTTCTCTCTCCTGCTATACTTTCTGACAATGAGCATTTAATATAATCTGACAAATGAGTCAGCACGGCCGTGCTCATGTCAACACGGGCCGTGTTGAGTACCCTGCTCAGTCTATAAATTGAATGTTCATCCACTACATTCAACACACCTTGAAGAACACTTAATACACTTCACCACCATTATAAGGGAATTATCCCATCCATCCATCTTTTGAAGATCAAGGAGATTAAGCTTTTGGAAAAAGTCATTAGTATCAAAGATAAGTCTTCCAAATTGGTTACATGTTTCAATTTGATCATATTTGTATCTTTTACTTTGATGTATAACATTATGCTTACTTTGATGTATAACTTTGATGTTACTTTGATGTATAACTTTTATGGTATCATCTTGGTTCATAATGAATCTTAACTAAGTTTAATAATATTGATTAAACATGTGTTTGGTTTATAAAAATTAAAGGCTATGTTGTAATTATCACTTGAAGTGTCACACCTCAACCTAAGGCGGAAATGCCGGGGCGTGATTCGATTGCTCATAGTTCGAAAATACTATCATAATAATAATGTGACAATATCTATTTAATTATTTTATTCAAAGAATACACACAATATCCAAATACAACAAAGCTATTCAAGTAAATAAATATAACAAGTTTAAATCCATGTTTATCTTCAGTATACCCCTAAGGTCTTTCTAAGTGTCTATACTTCAACTTCAAGCAACCTGCATATGCGTAGAAAACAAAGTTTATCAACAACACATGTTGAGTGAGTTTACCACCAGTTTTGCAATAAAATAAGCTTAATATAATAAATATGATATAGTATGATAAATAAGCAAAACGTAATAAATATGGTAATGATATCAAACCATGAGCAAATAAGTTGTCGATTAAACCATTGCCAAGCGAATCGGGTGCCGGTAATCAGCCGTGAGCAAATAATAATAAGACCGTTGCCAAGGGGATCGGGCTTTGGTCAATGAGAACCCTCCTCAAGGGGATATGTCAAACGAATGAACATAAACAAGTAAGTACATAACAATTATATTTGATTAATCACACACAATTACATGTTTGCTATTTTTGATATATATATAGTATGATATACGCATATGTCCCCAAAAACGTTGTGAAAATTGAGTAAAATAGGGGAATGATAAAACTCACCTTAGATTAAAGGCAAGTGATTAATAATTAAGATAAACAAACTAAAGATTAAGCGAGTCGTCCACTACGCGTCGAACGAGTTAAATGATCAGAACCTGAAACTTCGAGATATGATAATATAAGTAAAATTGAACTTCATGCCGCTGGAATCAACCAAACGGACATCTAGAACTCCGGTTATGTTAAATTAAAAATTTAAGCGAGCTGGTACTGACCAGAATCCGAACAACGAGTTGGAAGTCGGGTTTTGGTCAGTAGCCTTAAAATTACATTAAGAGAATAAAAGTCTTCTGGACCGAACGTTGAATCCGATCAGAAGTATGAGAAAACGTTAAGTCAAACTTGTTAACTATTTTACCCTTTAACGAGTTTTAAACGAATTGAACAGTCAACGCCCTTCAACCACCGAAATTGATTGAAGGTTATTGAATAGGGAATATATATGATCGATTCCTATGTTTACAACTTACCCAGAAAGTGAAAAGATCAACAGATACGATGAGTCAAAGGTCCAATTATAAGCAAAGTCAAACGAACGACCTTGTATCTTCAACAAATAAGCAAAAACCGAAGGATTTATGAGGACAGAGGCAAGTGACGGCTAGGGTTGTTTATTTAGGGTTTAGGGATGATTATGGTAGAAGAATATGATGTTGTTTATATAATATATGCAAAAACGAACTATATTTAGTATATTTACTCGTTTAGGAAACTGAATCTAGTTTTAATGATCAAATCAATGTTATAAGCTATAAATTTCGTTCTTGATCAAGGGGTTCTGTATATGGACATGTATTTTAGTTATATTAGTTTTCTTGGGGCTTAATTCACTCGATTATGTCCTAAAATAAGCGATTTCGGGCCAAAAACAAACTAGGAAACATATAACAACTAAACGAATTTGTGAAGACCACCCATAGTGCCGCGTGGCCACCATGGGTGGCTGCTACCGCGCGGCGCTCCGCGAAGGGGGAGGAGGAGTTTTGGTTTTGGTCAAGTTTGGTCCATATAGTTTGATATTTGGTCCATTATTGAACTTTTTATGTTTTAAATAAGGATTTAGACATTATATAAAGTATGAGGGGTATAAATTGAACATTAGAAACTTAAATATATTATTTTTGTTTAATAATGAAGATCTAAATTATTCCCGGGCCGGGTTAAACGTAAACGAATACGGTTTGAAAAATCCGAAATGTTACATGAAGAGGAATGCTAAAAAAACTCTTAAAAGATACATCAAGTGCCGAGCTTGACGATAAGTCGGGGAACTGCCACTTTTTTGAGGCCTTGGTTAATAAAACATAAACCCTAACAGAAACACCAAGTTCCGAACTTGACGATAAGCCGGGGAACTTCTACTCTTATGAGGCATTGGTTAATAAAATTCAAATCTTAATAGAGATACCAAGTACCGAGCTTGATGATAAGCCGAGGAACTGCCATTCTTGTAAGGAGTGATTGATAAAACATAACTCCTAATATAAACATTGACCAAATGAAGTATTAGTAGTAAGTAATCATCTTTAAAACGGGAATGTTGGCAATGATATGTAAACATATTGTTGATGTTAATCCATTAAAGTTGGTTGATAACTTGTCAAATAAGTGTGCAACATAATCTATTTTAAACAACCCTTGGGTGATTATTACAAAGTTCTATGATTGTCCAAGAGTTGCGTGGGCTAATACTTGGTCATTCAAGGTTAATTCTTTACAACTCAACTAATCTTAATTGGTATTTTAAGTATATTACAAAGGTTATTTTACTAACATATCAAGGACAATTCATTTAGTAATTTAAGGTACAGTCTCATCTTTAAAGTAAGTTACCTTATGAATACTTAATATAAACCAACTTGTTTACATAAAATGATGTTTTTGTGGAGATCATGAAGTTATGCATACCTTTTTCTTTAACTATCATGGGATAACATGACTTAGAAATAAGGTGTTATTCCCAGATTTAATTACCAAAACAAGTTTATATCGCATGTTTACCAATTAATTGTTAAACCAAGTTAAGATGAGTTTTAACCAAGATGGTACACTTTTATCCTTGATCATCTCTATAAAAATCCAAAATTATTGTCTTTTATTTATGTTTTTAATTTCTGTTAATTTACTTGTTAAACCAACCACTATGATGTTCACTTCCGGTAAAAATAAATACAACGATTTAGTAATAAAAATCAAACAAGTGTATTCGTGGATTAATACTTGGTTCTTACCTATAGGGATGAGCAAAAATCGGTATGGTACCGATTGGTACCGTCGGTACCGAATCGGTATCAAGGTTTTAAGTTTTCGGGACCGGTACTGGTACCGGTATTTCCCGAATTTTACCTTAAATACAGGTACCTTACCGGTATCGAACCGAACATTTCCGTACCGGCACCGGCACCTAAAATTTGCGATTTTCGGGATCCGGATTTTCGGTACCGGTATGGTACCGAGCTCATCCCTACTTACCTATATTATTCTACATATACGATAGGTATAGTTGCCTATTTGGGTGTGGTCTAGTTAAGATAAAAATTATTTTTATAAATTTAAAACTCGACTTTGTGTAAAGCAAAGTATTTTGAAAAACTAACAAATTTTCATACCACTACACGCACACATCAGTTATATTATGCATGAGGCTGACGAAAACAAGGGAGTTCATCTTTATGTGAGCATAAAACATACAGTTTTCCTTACGTTTTTATCCGGTTTTAGTTATTTATTTAGCAGTTTTTATTTGTATATATTTATGTTTTTGTATTTTTACAGGGGTTCATGTGCAGAAGAGCGGAAAACGGGGCGTATTTGTGGAAGAAACATGCACGGGAAAAGTTTTTATGTGAAAGCTTGTATTTCAGAGCATAATCAGAAGATTTAAACGATAAACAGAACAAAAGAAGACATTGAAAGAAAGCAAGAAATGAAAGATGTTCGAGAAGCAAACGCTAGTTTGATGTATAAATGAGAAGAATAACATGCATATGAGATTAGGAAGAGAAAATAGATAAAAAAATGGGAATGAGATGTATGTGGTTAGTATTCACATCTAGATTAATAATGAATCCGGACAACCTGTATGTCTAGGTTCTTCGGCCGAGGAAGTGAATTTGGAAAGCTGACTATCCTACTATTGTGTTCTTAGCGGCAAGTGAGAAATCAAGAGTATATCTTTACAGAGTGTGAAAACTCTAAAAATCAGCTGAAAATCTAAAAACCGATTATATACGTTTTAACGCAACCTATTCAATAGAGTAGATTCCAGGCGTTCCTTTGGGGTTCTTAGGGCGATTTGGATTAGAGAAAGCATTTAGGAGCAAGACTTGAAGCTAGGAGTAAAGAATCGGGTATAAACCGATATTCGGTTATTGATTCTTGTTTCTCATTGTGTAATCATATTATATAACATCATGCTCATGATTTCATTGCTTGTTTAGTGCTATTGAATATGATTATTGGCTAAACCCCTAGAGCTACATAGGTTTTGATAACTATTTGTTGAGTTTTTGGTTATTTCTTGGTTTATGGATTATCATTGATGGATTAACGTTATTTAAACAACTTAATTGCAATTGGCCTGATATTAGGTTTAAGTTATTGTTGATCTTTATCTTGCATGTGTCTTGTTGAATGCCTTTCAGTTATAAATACATGTTTAGGTCACTTACTATGTGTTTGTGATTATTTTATGCTTTTACTAGATATTCTACATATCTAGATAGCTGAGAGGTGATGGATAGCTAGGTTGTTCTTGGGGTTGGGTGTTTAGGTTTAAATTCCCTGAGAAGAGGTTTCCTTAAATTTCCTAGTTCATTATAATTTTGCGTCTTATCGATTGTTCTTAAGTACCCTTCGCACTTTCGGGTGTATTGAGATAGTGAGACTAAGACGTAATATGTCTTTTAGGGTATTTTAGTGTTGCTAGAAATATTGAGAGGTATAATCCGACTAACTAGTAAGTTTACACAACCCTTAGGGTTTCAATTCAGGTTAAACTCGAAAAATGATCAGGGATCCACTAGGTTGTCTAACAATGTCGTATTTAAGATCCCGGTTCCTCATAGTTTTCTATAGCCAAAAGAGATCCAAGATTCATAAATAGGATTCTTACCTAGTGTCACACCCCAACTTAGGGCCAAGGAGTGTGAAACCTAGTTATTACATGTTTTGTAAATATATCAGAGTTATGGTTAATTTTAGTGGAAGACTTTTAAGTTATTAAAATATTAATTTACATTGAAAATTTACTTGGGAATTAAATACCCAAGTGTTCGTTTTACAAAATATTGTTTATGATATTACAAGGATTTTATAATTAAAATTGAGCCATCTTGTAATGCAAGCTTATATCCCCATTATGACTCCAATCCTCGCTATTGCTATTGAACTTAGTTACTTGCAATATGGGAATAAAATACGTCAGCTATATGCTGGTAAAAAGTTTGACTCTAAAAACATTTAAACTACAATCGTAATATAAATATAGTTTTCTTGACAAGCTCAGCGAAAATATTTCTATTCCCGGTATTTGTACCACCGTGTAACATTCGTTACTTTTGAAAACCCGAAAACCCAACCTATTTTTGAATTTTCGGTTTTGTTAATATATATATATATATGTATGAATGTATATATATGTATATATATTCTAATGTTATTAATTAATTTTCGTTGCACGTTTTCTACGCGACAATCACCATTTTGGTATCTTTATTTATTCGTATTCGTTAAACCGAGCCATCTCGTCGTTTAATTGTATTCGTGTTTGACATTCATCGTTAATATAATAATCACGAGGATTTACTTTAGTGTTCATTCTTTAAATTATTCATTTTATTCAATTAACAAAACTCCAAAGTAAAATGTCTTATTAATGTTAAACGAGCTGCAAGCTATTCGGGTATATCTTTGTTAACGTCCAAGCTTTTACTATGTTTATAACACATTCCAAAGTTTGAGGATTAATTTGGTACTTATACTTTAACTTTTAATTAAAGATATCTTGAAACAAGAGGAGTTATTAATGTAATGTAACATCCTATCTTGTTAATAAAAATGAAGGAATGTTTTGATTAATTGTGTGTGTAAATGTTTGGATATTAATTGGATTTGGAATTGGGAATGGGTTGTGGGACTCATAGCTCCCTATATAAACCCAACCCCTCCACCTTTTCACCATTTCTTCCCCTCCACACACACACACACCCTAGAACACACACACACACTCTCAAGACCCGAATCCAAACCCGGGTTAAAGTAAGGAAGATTTTGTTGTTCAAGTGTTTTCAAACAACAAGAACACGTCTAGATCTACGTGTTCTCCAGATCCAAACCCGAACGAGACCAGAAGGTGAGTTTTGGCCAACAAGGTTAAGTTTTTATGGGTGGTTTCGACATGCAAACTGATAGAAAAATAGATCGGGCTGTAAGATGTAAGAAAAACATAAACTTGGTGAGTTATAACCTCACGGGTGTGTTATAGAAAAAAAAGATGATGATCGGGCCTCATAAAACACGGGTATACACAAAGTTGGTACAACCCAAAACCCATAAAAAGGGTAGAATCGGGTCCTAAGGAAGAGTCACGGAGTAAAAATGGCTTCAAAATGGTAAAAACGAAGAAAAGGCATTCTGATTGCACGAAGCAGAATTCGCATCGCACAGCCATGCGAAGTGAATTCTCATGCGAATTCTTCCATGCGAATTCTTTCAAAATTGTGGTAAAATGTGACCCGATTCAATTTTCTGATACACTTTTGATAAAGGACTATTAATGAAAATAAAATTTTTCCAAACTGACCTGACAGCTTGACCCCAGCCAGGGGCTCTACCCCTTGGACCCTGCTAGGGGCTGCCGCCTCTAGACCCGGCTACTAGGGGCACTGCCCCTGACCCCTGTTAGTTGAAGAGTTCATTAACATAGATATATGAAATAGTAGTAATAGATAATTGATACCCGTAACTTGTTACACAGTTAGCCATGCATGGCTAAGGAAGGGCATTACCATTAACTCGGAGAGAAACCGACTCCAGGTGAGTTTCTAGCCACTTTACCTGTCAAGTTTTCGGGGCTGTGTGCATACTACTATGTGCTTAGTTAATACACTTACCTTAAGTGGTAAGTGTATGCTACGTAAGTGTCTATGAATGATGTACGAATGATGTAGAAAGAGTTAAGAATATGTATGTGGACGTGTATGATTATATATAAATGTGTAACAGGTTAGCAAAGTACGTATGAATGTATGGTTTAATGATGGTACGGAATGAAGGGACCAGACCCTTATAATATCTGTGATGTTAGGGACCAGACCCGTATAATATCTGTGATGTTAGGGACCTGACCCTTACAATATCTGTAATGTTAGGGACCAGACCATTATAATATCTGTGATGTTAGAGACCAGACCCTAATAATATATGTGATGATTGAGAAAGAATAGCTTATAGTATACCATAGGGTTTTATGAAAGAAAGTATGTATGTATGTATGTAAACTATGTATGGAAGAAGTGATAGTAAGTAAGTTATGAATACGTATCTTCGGACACGTATGAGTAAGGTTATGAATGTAATGTATGTTAATTGATTTACTAAAACTCACTCAGCGTAGCTGACTTTTAGTATGCACGCAGGTAAATAGATTGAAAGAGCTGGCTTGAGGATGGCACGTGGCAGGGACTGGAAGACTGGAATCTTGGGAAGAAATGTTATGGATTATTATGTTATGTTTTTGACGTGAGGTCGAAGGCTCACTCAAATATAAACCAAATACTACTAAATAGATAGCGGTAAGTGGGTATCGAACACGAGGAGTTTGTGGAAAGTGTGTCAATAAGTAGCTCAACGATTAACTAAAATAAATATAAATGACGAAAAAGTAATTTCCAAGTTGGTTTTGATTTGATTTTATAAACTAAATTAAACTAAACAAAAGTTGTAAACGATTAATTAAACAAGCATTCCTCTCGGGGTTCGGGTTATTACTCAACACTCTTGTTAACATTCAATGGATAAACCATAATATCTCGGTTTTGTGTACATGCGATTGTTTGTGAATAATCAAGAACTAAGTACTCGGATTCCTAGAATGTGAGGTTGTTACTTAACAATCAATCAATACGATTATCCCTAATTCCTTCCACTAAATCTCGATTGTCAACGACACCAAGAACGCATGGCTCAAAACAAGGAATAAACAATATGGACAAGCTACGAACAATCACACAAACATCATGATTATACTAACATAAACATTTAGATAATCAATCCAAGTTCAAGAACAACTAACATAAGTGTTTTGTAAATAACCTTACATCCCGAGAGGAATACCTTAGAACTAGCCACTCATGGCTCGAGAGATCATTCTTGCATCAAGTATCTTGTTATTAGCAATCCCAAACATAAACAAAGGAGTACAAACACCCAAAATATGATTCTTGTCTTCAAAAATCGTCTCCAAGCCGTCCCAAATGAAAAGGTAGATGAAAAGACACCCTAAAACCCTCTAAAAAGAGGAATAAAATCTGCAGTTACGACTTGGACCGTGGTCCATGGTCCAGACCATGGGCCACGGTCCATCCATGGTGCATAGAATGACCACGATGCGGTGAAAACTGTCCGATTGGAGCTGGGTTGACCGTGGTCCACGGTGTTGACCGTGGGCCACGGTGGAGCTTTTGCTGATTTTCTTGTTTTCTTCATATCTTTCTCGTTTCAACTCCGTTTTCTTCGCCGTTTTCACCCACATTCTCGTAATTTCATCCTCTACCTCCTTGTACATGCAAACATATGATTAACCATAGTCAACTAATTCCATGAAATTAAGTTGGTTAAGCCAATGCATTTATATCTTTTAACTCGCTTAACGGCTTCCATATGAGTCACTCGTCAGTTTTAAGACAAGTTAACTTTTGTTAAAACAAAATTCGATGTTTTGTAATGTAATGCATGAAGTTTTAATTATTCTGCGAAAGTTTTAATTAACTCTGATCTTAGAACTGTGTTTACGAGTAAATCCAACACCAATGTAGGGCTCCTGGGATCCGTGCCTTACATGTAATTATATTTTATTTTTCAGTTTTAAAAGGACTATGAAATATCAGGGACTAATATTGTAAACAAACATGTAAACTTTCCTTCCCAGCCATACCACTAACGTTTTTCCGGCCGATGTATTTTCCGGCGAAGCTTTGAAGTTCCAGCGACCTAATTTAACCCCAAAACGCATGTATTAACCCAACTAAAAACCGCAAAACTCCTAAACTATAACGGTAAGCGCTTATTCATTGTCAATAACGCGTTATAACACCGAATGTTAAGCGAATTAATCCCGTAATGTCTGTCGTAACCGTCGCCGGAATAAACGAAAGTCATTTAAGGCTTGCAATCGTTGAACACTCAAATTGATAATTTAAATAGGTTCTTAACACTCATCTAAACTCGCTCACAGCATCAAAATCAAACAAAAAAACATTCTAGAATATCGTAATCGGTCTTCAAAGTTTGTTTTCCGGCAAGACATGGTTCGTCATCATTCCTTAATAGTATTAGGTAATTTTTATATAGTTTTCATTCATTTTTATCCGACAATCAAAACCCCTAGCATAATCTAAACGAACATTGAACGGATTAAACGAATTTCAATCCTAGGGTTTGATAGAAAGATGATGAATATTGAACTATAATATAAATAAGTTTATCTATGTTTCTATTTCAAATATGCAAACTGGTCTGGTGGTAAGTCATTGTGTTGTTGTTATGGAGACCCGGTTGGGTTCGAACCCGGGCCAAGGCCTGATTTTTTGGTTATTTTTTAAGCTATTCCTTTGTATTTTTAAATCAATTAAATTAATTAAAAATCATAATAGATTGAATAAAATTATTTATTTTTAAACTAAATAAAATTTTTATAAATTATAACTTATCGTTTTCAACTAAAAGCCAACTACCATATTTCGTTAAAACCAATAAAAACTAAATCATATTTTCGTTGCGTTATTAACTTTAAATCGTTAAAATTGAAGTTTATAAATTTTGAATACATTATAATTAATTCACTAACTTTAAGGTTCATTAACTTTAATTCATTACACTTAATTCGTTAAACCTTATCTCGTAAACTTTAATTCGTTTTCCCGTAAATATAAAAGTTCCCATTAACAATAAATTATTAATTAAAGTATTAAATTAATTTAAATCGTTAAAGTTAGTTTATAATTCGTTAGCCTTATATTTCGTTAGTGTTCATCTCGTTAAACTTTAGTTGTTAACACAACCATTTTCGGAATAAACCTGCCGCTAAAATCCGTAATTCGCAAATACCATAACCCTCATTTTATTGTTAGTTTATTATTGAAATATTACAAATCGCTACATTCATTAAAACTTAATAATAATATTTTATAAAAAAACATTATAATATGTTATAAAATACATCAATACAATACAAAATCCCTTTAACTAAGTAATTAACTCTTGTTATCCCGTTAGCTAGTCTTTAAATTTTTGTATTTATTTTATTTATAGTTCAACATGTTCGGTGCTTCGATTTCATTATTGTACTTTCGGTTTATATTACAAGTTTGTCTTCGACTTCGAAGTGAGTTTATCACAACCCCTTTTTAAACGTTTTCATATTTTGGGGTAGCATATGTATCTATTACAAATTCAAGTATTACGGTTTCGATTACAAACTACAATTCACTATATGGACTTGTGTGTTACTTAATTACTTGCTCGAATTTTACTTGCACGTGGTAGCCTCAATAAGTATGATCATACGCTCCCCTTTGCACTTAGGTCCATTGTATCGAGTGGAAAAAAGCCTCATTATTCGAGTACGTTGGTTGTTACTAACTATAAAGGACCTTACTTGCGCGATTACTCGAGTACGTTGGTTGATACCAACTGGAAAAGACTTTACTTGCTCGTTTATCACTTGTACATGAATTGTATTATTTTTACGTATTATATCAAACCGTGGGAATCTCACCTGCTATGTTCGTAGCTGACTTTATTTTATACATATGTTACAGGTGTAGAGATACGAGGATGAAAGTTAGAAGACACATATTATAGGATATTCAAAAAAAACATATCATTTTGTTTATTTATTTGTTACGACTTGTATTATTTGATAAAGTTGTGTTACATGAAGATATAAATGAAATAATGTTATTATGGTCACTTAATAGTGTCACGTGTGTTTGAGCAATCTGTACGTCACACTCAGGCATTTCCGCTTTAGCCGGGGTGTTACACACTGCCTTACACACACAAAAGTTTCTCCGAGCCACGTAGCCCTTACTGGAGAACTATTTTTGACTGTTAACCCACGACCATGTAGCCTTTGAATGTTTTGGCTAAACAGTTATGTTTGGATCCATACACATCGGTCTAAGTTGCTTTTATTTTCTATTTTGTATGTTAACATTTTAGAGATCACGCAATCTCATGTAAATGCTTGATCGACTCTTTAATACAAACAACCCGTTTATCTTATAGAGTATAAATATGTTTTGACTGTTTGTAAAGGTTTAACGTATTCACCTGTACCGTTGGTGTTTGTTGGTAAACCTTCTTGATATGAATGAGAATGATGTTCACTGTCATACCCCAACCTAAGGCGGAAATCCCGGGGTGTGAGATGATTGTTCACAGCTCGAAGATGCTATCATAAATAAAACGTGACAATATCTATTAAATTAATTATTTCCAAATACAGTGCATAAATATTCAAAACACAAATAAATAATTTAAAACAGGTAATCCAATCAAGATTTAAATTAAAATAGTCTTCATTAAGTTCCCTATGGTCTTTTCAAGATGCCCTTCATGTCAAACTTCAATTCAAAAGGCAACATGCATATGCGTAGAAAATATATTTTGTCAACAACATATGTTGAGTGATCTTATCACCAATTTTTGAAATGATATGATATTAATATAATAAATAAAAGAAATAAGCAAAAGTAATAAATTGCGGTAATGAAATCAAACCATGAGCAAATAAGGTGCCAAGTAACCATTGCCAAGCGAATTGGGCGCCAGAAATTAACCATGAGCAAGAAATAAGACCGTTTCCAAGAGAATCGGGCGCAAGTCAATTTTATGATCATACTACCAATGAGAATATGTTGGACCTCTCCAAAATACGAATGAATAAACAAGCAGGTAACATGTATATTTGATCAATTACACACAATTACATGTTTGCTATTTTTGAGATATATAGATAATACGAAATACGAATAAGTATGCATATGTCCCCAAAACTTGTGAAAACATAGTAAAATAGGGGAATGATAAAACTCACCTTAAGTCGAAGGCAATCGATTAAAAACAATAATAAACGATTAAGAAATAAGCGAGTCGTCCACTAACTCGTTGAACAAAACAAACCAAATGAACCTGAAACTTTGAGGTAAGAAAATATGAGTAAAAACAAACTCATTGCCGCAAGAATTGATCCAAACGAACGTCTAGAACTCCGGTTATGTTAAATTAAAGATTTAAGCGAGTCAGTACTAACCAGAATCCAAACAGCGAGTCGAAAGTCGGGTTCTGGTCAGTAGCCTTAAAATTTCGTTACGAGAATATAAGTATTCTGGACCGAACGTTGGTTCCGACCAGAAGTATGAGAAAACGAATAGTCAAACTTGTTGACTGTTTTGCCCTTTAACGGGTTTTAATCAAATTGACCAGTCAACACCCTTCAACCATGGAAATCGATTGAAGGTTATTAACTAGGGAATGTGTATGAATGATTTTAAAGTTTATAACTTACCTGGAAAGTGAAAAGATCAACCAAGAAGATGAGTCAAAGGTCGATGTATAAGTAAAGTCAACCAATAAAGCTTGTTTCTTCATGAACAATGGCCAAACAGAAGAAGTTTATGAGGATTAAAGATAGGTGATGGCTGAGAATGATTATTTAGGGTATTGAGAAGTTTGTGGCAGGTATAATATGCTTTTTTATATAGGAAACACAAAAACGGACTAAATTTAGTTAGTTCACTCGTTTAAGAAACCGAATCGAGTTTTAATGATCAAATCAACATTAAAAGCAGTAAAATTTGTTCTTGGGCAAGGGGTAATGAACATGGACATGTACTTAGGATATATTAGTTTTCAGCTTAAAACACTTGATATAGTAAAAAAAAATAAGCGATTTAGTACAAAAACGAATTAGGAAACAAAATAATCAATTAATGACAAAATCGGGTATAATAACATAGAGATTTCGATTTGGACAACAAGAAAACGTCTTGGGATATGTAATAGCATTTCTTGGAGTTTAAGTTTCATTAATTTAATCGAAAATAGGAAAGAATTGGCAAAATTAGTCCCTGTAGTTTTCGAAAATGCGATTTTTAGCCGTTTTAAGCGATTTTAAAGGTTGTTAAGGACTATTTGGCATGATTAAAATTTATGAAATTATAAAATAAGTTAAACCAAGTTAAATACCAATAAATACAAGTTTTAAATAATTCGAAAGATCCAAATTACAATCTTGAATCGGTTTCAATAAATACGAAAAATCCGAGATGTTACATTAACCTATAAATCAATAGGTTTATATGAATACCTTGATGGTGTTTCTTGATTAGACTGCAGACCTTAAGTCTGGTTTTAACCTTGATAAGGGTTTTGATATCTCTTGAAATTACACTTGTATTTATGTGACGTTTGATATAGCATGCTTTTGACTAATAGGTTCTAACACGTTGGTGAGTTTCTCTAGGTTAGTAAATGGGTCCCGTGGTTGATTGGGATTTGTACGAATTACTTTCCTTCAGCAAGAAACCCACTATTAGTGATATTCCCCTTCCAGTTACTACATGCCCATCAGAATATAATTTTGTTAACATTACTTCTTCTAGAAGTAACGTTTATTGAAAATCTTTATGAATACTTGAATAATCTTTTAGTGGTTAAAAGGTCATAGCCTTAACTGAGTCTAAGCTATTCATTATATACTTAAAATAACTTAAACATTGATCCTACCTTAGCAAACACTCAGGAATGCTAATAAAAGATTGGCAACTTGATTGGCAGGGTTTCGGTTCTAACACACTTAAATGATTAACAAAGCGTCGGGACTTCAATACTTGCACGAACTCCAAGAAAATAGGGTTTCAGCACGTCGTAGCAATCGGGCATGCTTTCTGTCACACCCCAACCTACGGCGGAATGTAGGCGTGCAAACTGTTGGTTCACAGCTTACAAGGCACTA
This sequence comes from Bidens hawaiensis, assembly GCF_021521415.1. Classification (NCBI taxonomy): domain Eukaryota; kingdom Viridiplantae; phylum Streptophyta; class Magnoliopsida; order Asterales; family Asteraceae; genus Bidens; species Bidens hawaiensis. Next base: position 64,978 of record NW_027498812.1, on the reverse strand, counting down.
GCATACAATATTGGTGATAATATCTAATTATTTTATTAAATTCAAATCAAGTTATGACAAACTGAAAATTTTTCTTACTTTTTCAGACACTCATCACGACTTGACTCAAATTTTCGGGACGAAAATTCTTTAACATGGGAATGATGTGACAATCGTCAATTTCAGGTTAACCCCGTTAACTCAACTCCGTCAATTCAAACTTTAAGATCGTTGAATCTATAACGCACACTTCATTACATTTAAACTAGGGTTTAAATGACGCTTAAACACTTACTACATGTGTAGTCTTTCGGGATTTGCACCGAAACGCAAACGAGTTGACGCAAACGATTGATAAACAAACGACAAACGTCAAAACAATAATTATGTGTTAATTATGTGTTAGATATATGTGTGTTACTTGATTGTTATGTGGAATGTTAAACAAGAAACAGGAACCAACTATTTAGGCTAGAGATGTAACATTTGGAAGTTTAGGGACTAGAGTGTAACTTGTATATCTATAAATATATCATTATCACAAACCCTAACTCCTCTCCTTCCCCTCACAAAAACCGACGGCAGCTAGACCCCCCCCCCCCTCCGTGCGATCGGCTCACAAACACACACCAAACACTTGGTTTTAATCTTGGGTTTTCACAATTGAAGCATCCTACACCCGTTTCTAATCATCTCCTACCTTCCTCTTGCTTGTATTGGTGTTTTGAAGGTATAACTTGCAAACCCTAGGTCCGACTTTTTCCTATGCATGGTGTTCATATGATTCTTGTTTATTTGATGGTGTATTAGTGATGATTTGATAACTAGTTTTGATAGTATTGCATGTTAATTGTTGTGTCCTTGATTGTGAGTGCAAATAAAACCCTAATCTTGTATGTATGGTGTAATTGATATGCATGGATAGTAGTTATAGTGTCTAGAGGGTTATATGGATGCATGATAGTTCATAGATTGTTATTATGTTGAGTTTTGATGTGAACAGATTCTGGACAGAATGTATATACGATGTTTAAGTGACTGTAACGAAGTGTAAACGTGAGAATTGGTTGAGATTGTGGGTACTGCAGTAAACTAGGTTGAGTCTAGTTTTCATGAAGTATAAGTTTGTAATTTTTGGACAAGTATAAGTGTAATTTTATGATTTTACAAAAACGTGGTGCAAAGCTGAGCTGTTAGACCTGCTGTTAGGTTATGTTGTAAATGTTATATCTCATGAACTACGAGACCAATTGGGTTGGTTCCACTTCTGGAAGTTGACTCATTGAGTTAGGAACCAAACCCAAGTGGTCTTGCATTTATTGGATTTTTCCTTTAACGGGAATTGCAAATAACATTCTGTTGCGCATGAATCTGACTGATATGAGTTTGCTATAATGTTTTGGTCATTATAAGAAAAATATGTGGAATAAAAATAAGATAAAATATGTTCTGGAAACCTAAGATATGTATGCTTCTGTGGTAGTTTTTGGTGAATTAATTGAGACGTTATGATCGGTGAACTAGTGCAATCTTTCAAGTAGAAATTCTGTCATAATGAAACTAGCTGCTGAGTTGTGTAAAAATGCATGAAATATGATAGTTTTTATAAAATTGTTGTGTTTTGACCAAAATACCCTTGCGGGGAATAGTTGTTAATTGATTGCCATGAATTGACCAAATTGCCCTTATGGGGAATAATGGTTAGTTAATCTTTGTTTGTTGACCAAAATGCCCTTACGGGGATAATTGCTAGTAAAGTATGCTATTAGTACGTGACACGAAAGAAATTGCTCACTCATGTATCGTATCACAATTGTACTTGTTTAAGTCACACACGATTCACAAACGAAACACGAAATTTGTTACGTGCATAGGTATTATGTGCCGAGTCTAGCGACTCGTTAAACGTACCGATACTTAGAAAAATCTCTTTATTATTTAGAACGCTAGAGAGTTTCTACGACGCGCATCACTTGGTGATCTAGATCGGGATATTCTTCGCAAACAGTGAGTTTCACTTACCCCGCTCTTTGAACTGTTTTCAAACGTTTTTCACTTGGGGGAGATAACATACTCCGATAAACGTATTTTCTGAGATAAACGCATATTTAAGATTTTGTTATAAATTATATATCACTTGTAAAGGCTAAGCGGCAAACGTAACATTTGAAGTCCCACACATCGGACCGGTTAATATTTGGAATAGCGAGTCACTGTTGAGTAGTACTACTGGGTTTGACAAACCCCACCCGACGCTAAGCTCAACTGGAGGTTGAGTGGGTGTAATTTTGGCTAACACTTACCGTGGTCTGGATTGACCTGGTGACGGGCACTTGATAAACAGTCAGCTTCGGTCGCGAACCACTTAGCGATACTTGTTGTATAGATTAGCTACCTATCGATATATAATTTGACATAACACTATCTGGTAATGCAAAACACTTAAACGCCGTAACGTGGTTACGCAACACTTAAACGCCGTAACGTGGTTACGCAACACTTAAACGCCGTAACGTGGTTACGCAACACTTAAACGCCGTAACGTGGTTACGCAACACTTAAACGCCGTAACGTGGTTACGCAACAATTAAACGCCGTAACATGGTTACGCAACACTGAAACGCCGTAACGAGGTTACGCAAAACGCTAAACGATTTATCTTATATAACCTGTGAACTCACCAACCTTGTGTTGACACTTTTAGTATGTTATTCTCAGGAAGCCGAGGCGGGCGCGCGGTTTAGGAGCATGCATTAAACGAAAATACTTATATTCTGCAAACTTAATTTTAACAGTTACATTTGGTTTTAAGTCGTCCCGCGTGACGCAACTTTTGAATTAAGATTTTACGCTTCCGCACTTATTTACATTTAAACGTTTTTCTTTGGTTTGATTATAACTAATGATTTCGATCCTGCCAGTTCACACCCTCTGATGGTAAAACTCCGTTAGTGGATTTTGAGGGTGTGACAGATTGGTATCAGAGCCATTGGTTATAGCGAACTAGAAGCTGCATGCATACTAGACTATAACCGCGACGACCCATTAGTTATAATGATACGCACTGCATAGGTTTGTGTAGTCTTGAAATCTTATTTCTTTACCTCTTTCACTCATACGCGCGCACATACACGGCTTACCTGTAGGAATGTCGACGCCACCCTCATCATCATCTGATTCGATGATGCATGCTCACGGGAAGGAACCACAGTTACCTACCACCTCGCCACCCCGTGTAGTCCCGGAACTCGAAGCTCCTGCACCGAAGAGGTACCGCCTATCCGGAGGCATGTATGAAAACGACGTTAGCTGGGATTGGTACCCCAACATGATCAGACGTATGGTCTATCGCGAACAAGTTCCCCCATTGCCTCACCCGAACCACCCTGCTTACCCCAACACCCTACCACCCATAACCGAACCTGTGGAGCGAGTTCTCGCAGCTGTCGTTTCTTGTTTGGAGCGTGATGTGGGTTACATGCGCTACACGAGAGAAAATGTTGCCAGACTGTTTAAAGACGGAACCGAGACTCAGGAGGAGATTGCCCGCATGGCAGCGGCAATGAAAGAATTGCAAGAGACTAGTGAGCAACAAACGAAGGTTATGATGAAGATGCAAGCCGAGGTGATAGACTTGCAAGAGCAACTCCAAGAAGCAAGGACCCGAACTGAGATAGCACTCGAGCGTTGCGATGACCTACAAATGCAACTTGCTCAGAACGCAGCAGAACCTGAGGCAGAGCCTGAGGCCGAGCCCGAGGCAAAGCCTGAAGTAGAACCTGAAGAAGATCCCGAAGAGGAGCCTGAGGAAGGAAATGGCCGGAAGAAACGCTGGACGAGGACGTGGTAACATCAGCATGACTGCAGCTGAACTTCAAACTCTGCTGAATGACCATGTTGCTGCCGCTTTAGCCACACACGTTCAGAATCAAACAGGAGGTCCGAATGGAACATGTACCTTCAAGAACTACCTTGACTGCAAGCCCAGTACGTCTAAGGGCACTGAGGGAGCTATAGGTTTCCTGCGTTGGGCTGAGAAGGCCGAGTCGGCCTTTGAGATGTGTAACTGTCCCCCTGCCAGTAGGGTCAAATTCGCTGCTGGGACACTTGAGGATTCCGCCCTCACTTGGTGGAATTCGAACGTCCAGATCCTTGGATTGGAACTGGCTAACGCGATGAACTGGGAGGAGTTCAAAAGCATGATGCGAGAGGAGTACTGTCCGAGGGAAGAAATTTCGAAGTTAGAGTCGGAGTTTTGGTCGTTGAAGATGGTGGGTTCGGAGATTGAAGCCTACACTACTCGTTCGCACGAGTTGGCTGTGATGTGTCCGCGGATGGTGGATCCGCCGAGCAAGAGGATAGAAATGTACATTGATGGGTTAGCACCACAGATTCAGGGTATGGTGACGTCTTCCAGACCAGCCACGATCCAACAAGCGATCCGTTTGGCTCACAAACTGACGGATCAGGCTGTGACCCAGGGTGCGTTACCACCGAGGGGTTCGACCGTTAAAGCCCGTGACAACCAGAGTAACGACAATAACAACAACAGCAACCCGAACAGCGGGAAGAGAAAGTTTGACAACACCAGATCTTCATCCTCAAACCTCCCACCGCAACAACACTACCGTAAGCCCGAATTTACTCGGAGCTTTAACACTCAGAATCACAACAACAACAACAACAACGGTAGCGGGCAGGTTTCGAGCGGATATGCTGGGAAATATCCAAAGTGCAACAGGTGCAACTTTCATCATGTTGGCCAGTGTGACCGTGTCAAGTGTCAAAGATGCGGAAAGATAGGTCACCAAGCGAAGGAATGTAGAGTTGACCTTGCGGCGAAGGGTGCTCCTAAGCCACCGATGACGACGAAGGGATGTTTTGAATGTGGACAGGAAGGTCATTTCCGGAAGGATTGCCCCAAGCTGAAACAGAATGACAACAATGGGGGGTAATGGAAGTGGCAGTAGTGGTGGAGGAAATGGCAAAGGAAGAGCGTTTGTGATAGGATCGGGTCAAGCCCGCAATGATCCGCATGTGGTGTCTGGTAAGTTCCCTGTAAACGATTGTTTTGCTTCTGTTTTGTTTGACACTGGAGCTGATAGGAGTTTTGTGTCAAAAGCTTTTAGCCAACTTTTAGACCTTACTCCAACCCCGTTAGACGCTAAGTTTCCTGTTGAATTAGCTAACGGTAAAACTGTAGTAACAACTCATATACTTGCGGGATGTAAGTTGAAACTGTCAGGTCATGTCTTTGACATCGACCTTATTCCTTTTACGCTTAGTAGTTTCGATGTCGTTGTCGGCATGGACTGGTTAACCGAGAACCGAGCGGAGATTATATGCCATGATAAGATAGTCCATATTACCACCCCTTCCGGTGAGATCATTTCGGTCCGAAGCGAGAGAAGCGGCATGACCACCAGCATCATTACCCTTATGAAGGCACAGAAGTATCTACGAAAGGGTCATTCGGCAATTTTGGCGCAGATTGTTGAGAAACCCGCGGAGGAGAAACGAATTGAAGACATACCGGTTGTGCGAGACTTTCCGGAAGTTTTCCCGGAAGATTTGCCCGGACTCCCTCCTATTCGTCAAGTCGAATTCCAAATCGAGTTGACACCCGGTGCAGCACCCATAGCACGAGCCCCGTATCGGCTCGCACCGGCGGAACTTCAGGAGTTGTCCACTCAGTTGCAAGATTTGTTGGATAAAGGTTTTATCCGACCTAGCTCATCGCCATGGGGAGCCCCTGTCTTGTTTGTCCGAAAGAAAGACGGGACTTTCCGAATGTGCATCGACTACCGGGAGTTGAACAAGGTGACGGTCAAGAACCGTTATCCTTTACCCCGAATTGATGATTTGTTTGACCAGCTTCAGGGATCGAGTTACTACTCGAAGATCGATCTACGATCCGGTTACCACCAGCTGAGAGTGCGCGAAGAAGATGTTTCAAAGACGGCTTTCAGAACACGGTATGGTCACTACGAGTTTTCGGTTATGCCTTTTGGCCTAACCAACGCGCCAGCCGTATTTATGGATCTCATGAATCGAGTATGCAAGGCGTACCTCGACAAGTTTGTGATTGTTTTCATTAATGATATTCTCGTCTACTCCAAGAACGAGACTGACCACGAAGAGCACTTAAGGATAATTCTGGAACTACTGAAGAAGGAACAATTGTATGCTAAACTCTCGAAATGTGAATTTTGGCTTCGCGAAGTTCACTTTTTAGGACATGTGATCAACGAGAATGGTGTCCATGTCGATCCCGGTAAGGTAGAGGCCATCAAAAACTGGGAAGCACCTAAGACTCCGACTGAGGTGCGACAATTCCTAGGACTGGCCGGCTACTACCGGCGTTTCATCGAGGGATTTTCAAAAATTGCTCAACCCCTCACCGCTTTGACCCACAAGGGCACTAAGTACAATTGGGGTGACGCGCAAGAATCCGCTTTTCAACTGTTGAAAACCAAGCTTTGTAGCGCCCCTATTTTAGCCCTCCCCGAGGGAACGGAGAATTTTGAGGTACACTGTGACGCATCTATACAAGGTCTCGGTTGTGTGCTGATGCAACTCGAGAAGGTTATAGCCTACGCCTCTCGACAACTACGGGTTCACGAGAAGAACTATACGACCCACGATTTGGAACTCGGAGCTGTAGTGTTTGCTCTTAAGATATGGAGGCATTACTTGTACGGTACCAAGTTTACCATTTACACCGACCACAAGAGTCTCCAACATATCTACGATCAGAAGGAGCTGAACATGCGACAGCGTCGTTGGGTCGAGCTGCTTAAAGATTATATTTGTGCCATCAAGTACCACCCTGGCAAGGCCAATGTGGTGGCCGACGCCCTCAGCAGAAAAGAAACGGGTAAACCCAGACGGGTGAGAGCATTGCAACTCACGATTCATGCCAGCTTACCCGATCAGATTCGCGATGCGCAACTGGAAGCTTTGAAAGGTGATAATTTTCCATCGGAACTCATGCGGGGCATGAGCAAGCAACTTGAAACCAAATCGGACGGGGTCCGATATTTTGAGAACCGGATTTGGGTTCCACGATACGGAGAGTTGAGAACTCTAGTGATGGACGAAGCTCACAAGTCCCGATATTCTATCCACCCTGGCTCGGATAAAATGTATCATGATTTAAAGGCACTTTACTGGTGGCCGAACATGAAAGCCGACATTGCCACCTACGTGAGCAAATGTTTGACTTGTGCCAGAGTCAAGATAGAATACCAGAAACCATCTGGTCTACTGCAACAACCGGAACTCCCAATGTGGAAATGGGAACACATCTCAATGGACTTTATTACGGGTTTGCCTAAGACACCGACGGGATGCGATACCATCTGGGTGATCGTTGACCGGTTGACTAAATCGGCACACTTCCTAGAAATTAAGGAAACAGACAAAATGGAAAGACTGACTCGTGTCTACATGAAGGAAGTAGTGTCGAGACACGGAGTGCCTGTCTCGATCATTTCCGATCGAGATTCTCGTTTTACCTCACACTTTTGGAAGTCGCTGCAAAGCGCACTGGGCACCCGTCTCGATATGAGTACAGCATACCATCCTCAGACGGATGGGCAAAGTGAACGGACTATTCAGACCCTGGAGGATATGTTGCGTGCATGCATTTTAGATTTCGGAAAAATTTGGGAACCCCACTTACCCTTGGTAGAGTTTTCGTATGATAACAGCTACCACGCAAGTATTATGGCAGCGCCGTTTGAAGCGCTGTACGGACGGAAGTGTCGATCACCACTCTGCTGGGCAGAGGTGGGTGATAGCCAAATCACTGGCTCGGAACTGGTACTCGAAACCTCGGAAAAGATTGTTCAAATCCGAAATCGCATGGCAGCAGCACGAGATCGCCAAAAGAGTTACGCCGACAAGCGCCGAAAACCTCTCGAATTTCAAGTGAACGATCGGGTGTTACTCAAAGTCTCACCTTGGAAAGGTGTGGTTCGCTTTGGTAAGCGAAACAAACTCAACCCACGGTATGTTGGTCCGTACCGGATAACTGAGCGCATTGGTCCGGTGGCGTACCGACTGGACCTACCAACAGAACTCAGTGGCGTACACGATGTATTCCACGTATCAAATTTGAAGAAATGCCTGTCTGATGAAACCCAAGTAGTCCCTTTAGAGGAACTACAAGTTGATGAACAGTTACGGTTCATTGAGGAACCAGTCGAGGTTTTGGATTGGGAAACCAAAACGCTCAAGCACAGCAAAATTCCAATCGTTAAGGTTCGTTGGAACTCGAGACGTGGACCGGAGTTCACGTGGGAACGCGAGGATCACATGATGAAAAAGTATCCTCACCTTTTTGAAGGGCTAACCAAACACCGAAAACCGCGAAACCCGGCAAACAGTCAAACACCACCGGAGGTATGAATTAAATTTCGGGACGAAATTTCTTCCTACTAGGGGATGATATGACAAACTGAAAATTTTTCTTACTTTTTCAGACACTCATCACGACTTGACTCAAATTTTCGGGACGAAAATTCTTTAACATGGGAATGATGTGACAATCGTCAATTTCAGGTTAACCCCGTTAACTCAACTCCGTCAATTCAAACTTTAAGATCGTTGAATCTATAACGCACACTTCATTACATTTAAACTAGGGTTTAAATGACGCTTAAACACTTACTACATGTGTAGTCTTTCGTGATTTGCACCGAAACGCAAACGAGTTGACGCAAACGATTGATAAACAAACGACAAACGTCAAAACAATAATTATGTGTTAATTATGTGTTAGATATATGTGTGTTACTTGATTGTTATGTGGAATGTTAAACAAGAAACAGGAACCAACTATTTAGGCTAGAGATGTAACATTTGGAAGTTTAGGGACTAGAGTGTAACTTGTATATCTATAAATATATCATTATCACAAACCCTAACTCCTCTCCTTCCCCTCACAAAAACCGACGGCAGCTAGACCCCCCCCCCCCCTCCGTGCGATCGGCTCACAAACACACACCAAACACTTGGTTTTAATCTTGGGTTTTCACAATTGAAGCATCCTACACCCGTTTCTAATCATCTCCTACCTTCCTCTTGCTTGTATTGGTGTTTTGAAGGTATAACTTGCAAACCCTAGGTCCGACTTTTTCCTATGCATGGTGTTCATATGATTCTTGTTTATTTGATGGTGTATTAGTGATGATTTGATAACTAGTTTTGATAGTATTGCATGTTAATTGTTGTGTCCTTGATTGTGAGTGCAAATAAAACCCTAATCTTGTATGTATGGTGTAATTGATATGCATGGATAGTAGTTATAGTGTCTAGAGGGTTATATGGATGCATGATAGTTCATAGATTGTTATTATGTTGAGTTTTGATGTGAACAGATTCTGGACAGAATGTATATACGATGTTTAAGTGACTGTAACGAAGTGTAAACGTGAGAATTGGTTGAGATTGTGGGTACTGCAGTAAACTAGGTTGAGTCTAGTTTTCATGAAGTATAAGTTTGTAATTTTTGGACAAGTATAAGTGTAATTTTATGATTTTACAAAAACGTGGTGCAAAGCTGAGCTGTTAGACCTGCTGTTAGGTTATGTTGTAAATGTTATATCTCATGAACTACGAGACCAATTGGGTTGGTTCCACTTCTGGAAGTTGACTCATTGAGTTAGGAACCAAACCCAAGTGGTCTTGCATTTATTGGATTTTTCCTTTAACGGGAATTGCAAATAACATTCTGTTGCGCATGAATCTGACTGATATGAGTTTGCTATAATGTTTTGGTCATTATAAGAAAAATATGTGGAATAAAAATAAGATAAAATATGTTCTGGAAACCTAAGATATGTATGCTTCTGTGGTAGTTTTTGGTGAATTAATTGAGACGTTATGATCGGTGAACTAGTGCAATCTTTCAAGTAGAAATTCTGTCATAATGAAACTAGCTGCTGAGTTGTGTAAAAATGCATGAAATATGATAGTTTTTATAAAATTGTTGTGTTTTGACCAAAATACCCTTGCGGGGAATAGTTGTTAATTGATTGCCATGAATTGACCAAATTGCCCTTATGGGGAATAATGGTTAGTTAATCTTTGTTTGTTGACCAAAATGCCCTTACGGGGATAATTGCTAGTAAAGTATGCTATTAGTACGTGACACGAAAGAAATTGCTCACTCATGTATCGTATCACAATTGTACTTGTTTAAGTCACACACGATTCACAAACGAAACACGAAATCTGTTACGTGCATAGGTATTATGTGCCGAGTCTAGCGACTCGTTAAACGTACCGATACTTAGAAAAATCTCTTTATTATTTAGAACGCTAGAGAGTTTCTACGACGCGCATCACTTGGTGATCTAGATCGGGATATTCTTCGCAAACAGTGAGTTTCACTTACCCCGCTCTTTGAACTGTTTTCAAACGTTTTTAACTTGGGGGAGATAACATACTCCGATAAACGTATTTTCTGAGATAAACGCATATTTAAGATTTTGTTATAAATTATATATCACTTGTAAAGGCTAAGCGGCAAACGTAACATTTGAAGTCCCACACATCGGACCGGTTAATATTTGGAATAGCGAGTCACTGTTGAGTAGTACTACTGGGTTTGACAAACCCCACCCGACGCTAAGCTCAACTGGAGGTTGAGTGGGTGTAATTTTGGCTAACACTTACCGTGGTCTGGATTGACCTGGTGACGGGCACTTGATAAACAGTCAGCTTCGGTCGCGAACCACTTAGCGATACTTGTTGTATAGATTAGCTACCTATCGATATATAATTTGACATAACACTATCTGGTAATGCAAAACACTTAAACGCCGTAACGTGGTTACGCAACACTTAAACGCCGTAACGTGGTTACGCAACACTTAAACGCCGTAACGTGGTTACGCAACACTTAAACGCCGTAACGAGGTTACGCAAAACGCTAAACGATTTATCTTATATAACCTGTGAACTCACCAACCTTGTGTTGACACTTTTAGTATGTTATTCTCAGGAAGCCGAGGCGGGCGCGCGGTTTAGGAGCATGCATTAAACGAAAATACTTATATTCTGCAAACTTAATTTTAACAGTTACATTTGGTTTTAAGTCGTCCTGCGTGACGCAACTTTTGAATTAAGATTTTACGCTTCCGCACTTATTTACATTTAAACGTTTTTCTTTGGTTTGATTATAACTAATGATTTCGATCCTGCCAGTTCACACCCTCTGACGGTAAAACTCCGTTAGTGGATTTTGAGGGTGTGACACAAGTACACAATATTCAAAAGAATTTACAAATAACCGAATAAATCAAATACTCTTGTTTATTTTAATATCCTAAAAGCCAAATAAACTAGGTTCTTCAATAACTTCAACCATCCAAGATAAACATCCATATGCGTAAATATAGGTTTTTCAACAACACATGTTGAGTAAGTAATTTCCAGATTTTGATAATAAATATATTATATATGAAATATGCAAATCAATATCATGACTGTCAACAATCAAATGAAAGCAAGTAATTAGTGTCGTTTGGCCATGACTCACGAACACGGTCAACGACTACTAAGACGAAATAAATACAAAAAATGGTGTCGGTTGACCATGTCTCACGAGCACGGTATATGGCTACTATGGCATTCGTATGATCATACTATAATGTGATTATGATGGATCTCTCCGAATGCGATAAAATAAACAAATAAGCAAACAGTATATAGCATTCAATTGATCAACAACAGAATATTTGAGATTTGCATGTTATGTAAATAAGTTATATAAAAGTATTATAAGGTACGCATAAGGTCCCCAAAAGGTTTAAAATCTGTAAAATAGGGGAATGATTACTCACCTTATTAATTAGGTGAGTTAAATGATAAAATAAAGATATTAAACGAGACCTAAGCTTAAACGAGCTGACTGATCCAACAAGAACTGACCTGGAACTTTGTGACAGTAAACTATAAATAAAAACAAGAACATTGCATTAGAATCATCTTAAACGGATTATGAGATTTTATGTCACACCCTAACCTAGGTGACGGCTGGAGGAGGTGTATTAGGGTTAGATTAAAGTTTACAGCAGATATCTAAGTGTCGTTTATATAGAAAAACATAAACCAAACTAATTATAGCATTTTTGGCCCGTTTAAGCAAGTATATGCGATTTAAAGGAAATAAGTATCAATTTATTCCTAAAGATCTGATCTTGGACAAGGAAAACGAATTAGGAGTTATATTTTATTTATATTATGATTACTTGGTCCTTAATTCACTCAAATATGCCAAATATAATCGATTTTATACCACAAACGAGCTAATAAACGAAATCAAGTAAACGATCTGGTGCAGGTACCCCATAGCGCTACGCGGCCAAGTGAGGGCAGCCCTGCCGCGCGGCGCCCCGGGTGCAAGGAGGTGAAGTTTGGCTTTTGACGATATTGGTCCTTGAAGTTTGTTATTTGGACATTTAATGAATCTTTTATGCATAGTTTAAGAGTTTGACCAATATATAAAGTATAAGGGCCTAAAATGAACTTGTAATCTTTAATACTTATAAATATTAATTTCAACGATCTAAAAGTGTTACCGGATCGGGTTATACGCAAACGAATACGGGTTTGAAAATCCGAAATGTTACATTTTAAAGATTTAAACGAGCCGGTACTGTTCAGAAACCGAACTCTGAGTCGGAAGTCGGGTTCTGATCAGTTCACTCAAAATAAAATTTAATAAGGAACAAAAAAAGTCTTCTGGCATGAACGCTAGTTTTGACCAGAAGGTTGAGTAATCGAATAGTAAAAGAATTTGACTATTATGCCCTGAAACGGATCAGAAAGCAATTGACTGATAAAACCCCATTAATCAGTAAAATTTATTGAGGGCTTTTATTATTTAGATAAAACCAACGTTTTTCATGAAGACAACTTACTCGAAAAGATTACATAACAATGAGAAAACACGAGTCAATGGGTCTTGAAGCTTGAAAGTCAAACCGTATAACACAGCTTATTGAAGAAGAACACCAATGGAATACCATGTGAACGAAATTGAGATGGAGGCTGATGTTTACAGAGTATTTTAGGGTTTAGGAATGAACTTTGATTAAGTATAATACACCAAAATTGTTTATTTGGTAATAGTAAACTGAATAATCAATTAATGACAACATTGGGTATAATAAGCATATAATCACATCCAAAAAACGCACAAAAGAACAGTGGTCAAGTAACACCATGTTTGTTTATTTATTTATTTTTTCAAAAATAGCTGGTGATTTATTTTTTCTGAACTGAAACCATTTTTAGGGTAGAGTCAAGGTTTAGTTCATTTAAGCTCTTTCGCAAATAGGATTAAGCTGATGTTAAGCACCTTTTAACTCTTGAGAAAGGAGCTTGAGTAGATCTCAATCCTTTGTTTATGTTTGTGTGCCGAGCTCAGGTTGTACTTCTAAATTTTAACGAGTAGAGTTCGAGTAGTGTACAGATCGGGTTTAACCTTGCCCATCTCGGTTCCACCCACTTTTATCTTATTCCAAACTAGTTTTTTTAACCAGGCGCGTTGCGCCGGGGCAGCTGGTAAAATCCGAGCGTTAAAACCCAAGCGCTAGTAAAATCCGAGCGTTACGACGATGAATCGACACGAATTTGGTCAGTACCGGCTGTGTTCGTTACGATACAAACACAATTGGTAAAATTTGAGCGTTAAAACCCAAAAAATTAATTCGTCAAATTAATATATAAAAAAAACATTAACATATAAGAAAACAAAATATTTAAGACGACGCTTATTTGGTTGGCAAACCCTGACGGTGGTAAAACTCAATCGTTGTCGGTCCAAGCATTGAGCCGGTATCTTGACACGAATTCGGTTGGTTTTGATGACCTAAGTTACGGTACCCAAACTAAAAAATGAAGAAAAAATAATAAATATTGAGGTGGACCAACGACCAATGGGGGGATGGGGAGGGTCGGTAAACTCGCGCATTGGTAAAATCCAAACGTTGTTGGTGATGGGCTTTAAATAAGGCCGCGAGTCTGTGCGAACTCAGTTGGTTTCTTTCAGGTTTGTTATGATACCAGAACTAAAAAAAAATTGACGCTAGGTTTGTTTCCATTACGTTTATTATAGTAACTTAACTAAAAAAACAAAATTTACCGACCAATCTGGTGCCGCCAAGTGAGCCAATAGGTCACTTGCGGCACCAAAGTTGTTATTTATATATAGTTATAATCAGAGATTTTGGTACAGTGGCTTGAAATCTTTGAGGTCTTAGGCTAGTTTCGAACCTGGCTAAAGGGTTTTTCTCATAGTAATGGTTTTCCTCCTTAATTGTGTTTCTGGGTGAGAACTGAAGCGTCAAATCAGTATGCATGATTGACATCTCGGTTCCGAAAAACTCATTTGGAGTAGTTTCACACGCTGTTAAAAATGGTTTTTTCTTAGTAATTCATAATTTAATTTAATTAACAAAAGGTGCAACTTTTAATTACCTTTAGTTTAATTTAATACAAGCTTTTGATTAATTTGCTGGCTTTCTAGTAATATATAAAAAGCCAGGCAACAAAAGCAATAAGAAAACCAACTCAATCAATACACAAACAGAATCAATCACACAAAGTTTTAACCTGTAAATTACACACATTTAATCCATTGATTTCTCACATGATTCATTGATTATTATAGGTTAACTTTGTAGTTGGTGTTAGATTATTTTAATGCCACTTTTGAAAATATATAAAAGTAACATAGTAAAGGTTGTTAGATTGCTTTTAAATCACTGGATCTGTAACACGTGACTTCTATATGTTATTTATGGTGTAAAAGAGTCCAAATTCAACTTAATATATCATTGTTTATTGGATTACATCAAAACAGAAGGCAAACGGGCAACAAACTGCGCCGCTACCATTTTTTATTATTTTTATAGGGAAAACTCCTAAGATAAATATTTGACCGATCAAAATCCATAAAATAAGTAGGACATGGGTCACTTTTTATTAAAAACAAAATAAACGCTAACGAAATACTCACGTTAGTAATAGGAAATACACGAGTACAATACCATTTACAAAATCGAATAAAATGAATACAATACACAAGTTTTTATATTCAAAATTGATAAGATAATGTGCATTCATCGGGCACTTCATGTAATAGCTTCGTCTTATGTCTTCATCACATTGGTCATCGACCAAGCTCCTTGAATCGTGTATTCTTGAACGATCTTTTGTGTAGTCTTCAACGAGAGCTTGATGCGTATCTTCTTGTATGATCCTTTGCTAAAAAACGAACAAACTAATGTTGACGGTTGAGGCTGAGGCACGTGTTCAACACGCTTCCCTTAAAACAGATTTCGTGCCTCTACATAAAACAATACGTCTGTCTCCGAGGGTACAACACCCGAATCAATTTGTACTGTGGAGATGTCCACACACCCGGGCTCTATTAGGTAAATTGTAGTGTTAGAACTTGTGAAAAACATAAAAAGAATGAAACGGTAGAGGAATCGAATAGATAAACTCATCTCTATATGTTCTCAACATATAGGTCTTCAAAGCTATCTTCTTCACCAATAACTTTTCATACATGCATGTATTTTTTTCCTTGAATTTCCTAGCTTCTCATTTTTCTAACATCTTTCAAATGAGGCACACAGCCTACTATATATACAAGAGTTAAGGGTGAGTGAAGAGCCTCACTTAATTAGAGACTTAACTCTCTAATAAAATTCATCAAGTGTTATAAAGAAAACTCTACTAAAGAGTTTCAACATATGAAAAGTTATAATATTAATAACTTAATAAATTAATTTTCATTCATCATTTTCCAACATTATTAACCCCGAAGAACACGAGCTCAACTAGGATTATGAACTTGAACTTGAATTAGGCTTAACATCCTTTTATTGATTATGAAATGAATGAAAGAGATATCGAATTGAAATCAAATTGAATGAACTATATGCCTCAAACGAGCCATAATATATGGTAACTGCCCGTAGCCAGGCACCACCAATCCAACTTTCAAAAAATACATACAATACCTCCCCACCCCTCAAAACAAAAAAAAAAAAACAAAAAAAAAAAAAAATATTCCCCGCAGTGAAGTGCCACTCGTAATCCATACCCAAAAACTATCACACCTCACATAGTACTCAACTCGGGGCAAAACTCCCTCGTAGTAAACAACTCGGAGGAAATGTTCCTTATTAGTTAAACAAGATGTGGACTATTAACTCTTATATTAGACTTAGTAAATTTAGTTAAAGCAATGACATTTTTATAGCATGTGTTATATTTCTAACCATGTGTTGTGTTAGAAAAGGGTAATAGTGTCTTTTTATATAATTTAAGATATGAAACACCTTTTTGTTAATTAAAACTTTCTTAATCATGGCTACTAGTTTGAAAAGCACTATGTTTGAATAATAATAATAATAATAATAATAATAATAATAATAATAATAATAATAATAATAATAATAATAATAATAATAGTTTACTCGTAGTAACAATAGTCACAATTTACCTCAAAGCTAAACAAAGCATCATTCATTGCACGGGTAAACCATATGCATCACTATCATTTCATATGAACCATAACATCACTGGTAAAAGTATGAACTAGCACACATGTCTAGTATTTCATATGAGATAAAAATTACATCTAGACTTCATGAACTAATCCACTACATCTATTTCTAATGCCGTGCTAGTCATCTTTAATACGTGATTTTTCTTAAGGTATCGTGTCTCATACGCATCTGACATTTCACATAAAGTAAACACCAACTTGAAACTCTAATACATATGTACCAAAACACCATGCCTAACACATAACTGAAAAAAGGGTTATGTACGAAGACATCTTAGAGACACATCATCTTTTATTTCTCTTCACTCAAGCAAGGTGCTCTTTGCTGCTATCCACCTCACTTGTACCCTATGCAACAAATTCAAAGGGTTTTTTGTTTTTCTTTTTTTTTTTTTTTTGGGTTGGGGAGGGGGGGGGGGGGAGTTCAAATGGAAATTTTTTCATGTAACAAAATGCACTGTTATTATTGCTGTTGGTTAACGAAGGTTCGTTTTGCTAGTAAAAAAAACAAATTTATGCGGCATAGGGGAGTGGTGGTTACAGCTAGCATGTCTTCCACCTCAACATGCTGAGCGGTATTGCATGGTCCATATCATATTGTCTCAGGATTTAAGTATATGAGGACTTGGGCTAATGAAACAAATCATCATCCAAGTGTATTAGTGTAACACTAGGAAAGGGTAATGTTTCATTATTTGTCACTTATTTAACTATTTCTAGGGAAGCTTCTACTGACTCATGCCTTTGTGTATATCAATAATTACATTCCCATCTCTTTCTACACTATTATGCATAATGAAATAATTAACAATCAAACCAATATCATTATCATGATTGTGTTAATTTGAAATTTTCAAAGTTTTCGAACTCCAACCAGACTTAAAGTAAGACTTTAAAATGGGAAATGGGGAAACGTGAACCACATGACATGCCCAAAAATGATGTTGAGATTCAGGAGATTGATTAGATAAAATATTAATTCTTAGATATGACAGGCAAATTTTTTGATGAATATTCCAAAATGCTTTATATAATTCTCTTTGAAACAAAATATATGTTCAAAGAATATTACATACAAAGAATATTTTGTGTTTGTTATTAAACATGTTAAGAGATACATAACACCTGCCACATTGTTATACCATCTTTTAACATATGATAAACCACTTAATTATAGATATGCTAATACTTAATTACATTTATAGCCAAGATGTACTTGTGTGTCTATTCTCCTATAGCTCACATATCCCACTTTATTCCTTAATACTGTATTCTTGAGTTTTTTATTTAAGGGTTTAGAAATGAAAAGATAAGAAAAGTTTTCTTTTTTCGTTCTTGAGTAGTTTTGATTTTTTTTTTTAAAGAAAGAGTTTGGAACGAAAAAGTTATGGTTTTTTTTCTTCAAAACATTCCAGCCAAATATAGCCTGATTTTGAAGGAAAAGTTTATAGCCCATTACAATATTACTAATTTACCCTATTTCAATTCTCTTTTCCATTCGGCTATTAGAACATAATTGTAAAGTTATAGTTTTTTTTCTTATCTTTTCCTTCCGATCTAACTCAAGAATGTAATTAACACTTTTTTTTCTTTTCTTTTGTTTTAACTCGAGAATGCTTTTAAGTATAAAATTTCTTTTCCTTTCTTTCACTATCCAATCTTAACATTTCTTTTCCTTGTATTTTAAACTCGAAAATATAGTGTAAAAGTTGTTATATGCAAAAACTTTCTCGTGTAACACCTTTCTTTCACGTATCGTGCAATGCTATAAAAATCATGTTGCACGCAAAAACTTTCTTGTGTATCGCCTTTCTTTCATATATCGTATACAAATCGTACAAAATGCTCATTGATTTTCATACACACTCAAACCATACTTGCATAGTGAACGTTTTATTCGCATATGTGGCTATTCGCATTCTTATTTAATGCAAGAAGTCTGTAAACCAATTTCATAATTCATAAACCATTTAAATACATATTCACAAAGAGATCAATATGAATTAGTACTATCATCAATTATGAAATATCCACGGGTAATATGCCAATAAAGATACCAACAATTGGGATAAAAGTTTTTAGGATATCCGGTTGTCGGTAAATAGTTAAATTGAAATGGAATACTTAATCTTAAGAGGTAGCAAATTCTGATAAGCCATCCAGGTATTGATGTGTCGTTATGGATATTAAGACTCATTATAGCTTATAATAGACCTCAATATGTCATAGTAGTCTTAAATGACTAAATTTGGTTCTAATGAGTAATAACAATGACTTATAATGGTCATTTATTTCTACAATGTTATATTGGGTAGGACTGCTTAAAAGATAAGACCTAACTCTTTTACCTAATATCCTACACGAACCCTTTACTCTTTTAGTAAGAAACGTGGACCTAATACCCTACCCTCTTTAGGTTCTTTTAGTTAAAGCAAAAATGTGATACCTTATAATAATAATATGGGTTCAACATCATCAGTATTACAACAATAAAAATAATAATAATAATGATAATAATAATAATAATAAAGCTAGATTATCTGATGTTTACAATTCAATAAAATATATATAACACATACATGCGCGCGCACACACACACACATATAAAGTTTTATATATTTTTCATCCATGTGTAACACGGGATCTAACCTAGTATGCAAATATAATGATAAAATAACAACAAATTATCTAATATATAAAACACAATGATGAATACATATAACACAATGACTTGAAATATAAAGCACAATAATGAATACATATAACACAATGACTTGAATCGTAACATATAATGGAAACTACATATTACACAATTAACTGAACGTAATACTAATGACTAAAACACAATGATAAGTAGAAAGACAAATGACGAGCACAAAAACACAATAACAAAAAAAAAACACAATGATGTAATCTTTGTTTTTATATGAGTACCAATTGGTGACACAATGACCAAAATCTATAACACAATGCATAGAAAAACCTAATTAAAAATCACAATGAAACCAATAATACAATATAGAAAACCTATTATTTTTTTTTATTTTTATATAACAATATGATACTCATTTTAAAAATAAAAAAAAACGCTTGTTATTATGATGAAATTTTTTTAAAAAAAGAATGTTGCATGAAAAAGTTATGGGCGTTTTAAAATAATGGAGGAATTGACATGTGTATTGCATGTGGAAAGAGAAAGTAACAAAAGTGAGTTATTACATTCATGCCTTTCCATCTATTTATTATCTTAAATTAATCTCCACCATTCAAATATAAGATCAATGAATTAGATTTATCCCCACACTTCTCATTTTTATTGTACTTTGTATTTTAACTTTATCCTAATAAAACATATTAGATTTTAAATAGTCATTATTATAGCTTTGAAAAATATAGGTCTGATGGGCCTTAACATGTTATATTAGGCCTTAAAGTGCTGCATCGAGTTGTGATGACTCATACTATGCCGGATGGGCTATACGTATATCACAAATGCTACGATTTGGCCAAGTAGTATCAATTATGTATCAACGAATTACCGAAAAGATTTACAGAAATTGTCCTTTAAGTTTGTACTCGATTTCACTCAGTATCCTCTATCTTTAAAATTGATCTGTTTTATTCTTTACGTTTTCAAATCCAACTACTGTTGTCCTTTGGTCCTAATCCAATTAGTTTTTCTCGTTAGGTCAGGTCATGTGTCTTAATAAAATATTTTTTTTGAAATAGTTAAATGACTTATTTACCCTCATGTGCAAGGCACATGACCTGACTTAACGAGAAAATCTAACTGGGTTAGGACCAAAGGACAAAAGTAGTTGGATTTAGAAACGTAAAGAATAAAACATATCAATTTTGAAGATAAACGGCATTGAGTGAAAACGAGTACAAATATAAAGAACAATGTTTGTAATTCTGTTTTTACAAATTTATTTTCCATTCTCGTTGTTTTGTTTGATTAAAGAAATCGACAGAAGTTAACTATTGTATAGACATCTGTTATGAATCTATCCGTAGGTGCATTTCAAGTTTTCGACAGAGCACTAAAGAATGTTTAAGTTCAATTTTTGTTTTGTATTTGGGATTTTTGGTACTAGCAACCATCACCAATAGCCTTTTAAAAGTTACATTTTTTTCTTTTCATGATTTTGTTTGATTTAGCAACAATCTGTCTGTATCGGAGAAGAATCACCGAGGATTCTTACGAATTTTATTTCCTTTACTTTTAATTTACTTGATTCATCACGGAATTATATTAGCAAAGGTTTAGTATAGTGACGTATAAACGCTTCATGAGGCATCACCTCAAGACACAAGGCGAAACAAAGTACCACATACAAGGATTCACGTCGTGTCAACTAATGTACACTCGTCAAATCTCAACCAGATGATCCTGTCGACGTGTAAACCGGCCTTTCAAACTCCCCAAGAGCTAGTGAAACAACATATACGTCGACTCTTAAAACTTTTTATCCAAAACATAAGTGTATAACGTACCCCACATCAAGAAGGCTTATTCATGTATGTTGGTTTAGTGGCTAAGTGTTTGGTGGCAATAATTGAGATGCATGGACGGTGGACTCTCAAGTTCTCAACTTACACACTAATACATTCTACATACCACATGCTTATGCTTATTGCAGGTGACAGGCACGTGACCTTGACCCTTCTTTCAATAATTCAAAATTGAACTATTGGGAAGCAAAAAGTCAAAAAGACATGGTCAACTCTCTCCACTCAAAATAGTTTAGATACCATTTTAGGGTTTCTCATTAGGAGGATCTTAAAGATTCGTTATTATCTTTAATAGGGATACTTTTTACTGTAATGCTAACTATTTGTAAGACTTGTTAAATGGAATAAATAATATTTTCATTAGTTTATTAATATAACATTGTATATTTAATTTCCTATAATTTTAATTATGTAAATAACTGATTATAATACGAGTGTTAGGTTATAATAGTAAGTATGATTTTTATAGAAATGGTAAAAAGTAATCTGGTATATTGATTTTTGACATTGATGGTTAAGATTAGTTTAGTGAGGAAATTAAATGTTAAACAAAAGGAATGGCTTAATAGGGATAACACATTTGTTGACTTTCTTTCCCCACATGCAAAACACATGTCAAATTCTGTCATAATTTTAAAACGTCCATAACTTTTTAATACGCCATTTTTTAAAAAGATAAATTCACTATAATAATGAGTGTTTTTTTTTTATCTTTTATGAGTATCATATTGTTATATAAAAATTAAAAAAAAATTAGTGGGGCTTTTACAAATTGTGTTTTATAAAATCGTATTATACAATTGTGTTTTTTTTTCATAGTGTTTTTTCTGTTGTGTTTTTTACATTATGCTATACAATTGTGTTTTTTATTCATAATGCTTTTTTTCGTAGTATTTTTCCATTGTGTTTTTTTTTTCATAGTTCCATTGTGTTTTTTTTTCGTAGTGTTTTTTCCATTGTGTTTTTTACATTCTGTTTTTTTCATAGCGTTTCCCATTGTGTTTTTTCCGGTGATTGTTTTTCGGCGAATTTTTCGGTGATTTTTCCGGCGAAATTCCCAAGGATTGTTTTCCGGTGACTTTCCGACGACTTTTCCGGGGAAATTTCTGGAGACTTTTTCAGCGAGATGATGGTGACGATTGTGGTGATGGTGGGCGATGGAGTGGTGGTGGTTGTAGCGAGTGAAAATGTAAGTGGGTTTTTGAGATTAAAGTAAGTGAGTTTTTATATTAAAATAGTAGACTAAAATACCCACCTTCCTAGTCTTTCTAGGATAATCAAACTTCTTATTTGAACATAACCATATAATACAATATGCCTCTAACTTTGTATTACAATTTACTAATAATATATATACATGTACAGAATTGTACTTATATACATATTGCAAGAAGTTATAAAGTATCCTGTATACGGACAAAAAGAAGTTGAAATGTCTTAGGATATATCAGAAAACACTCTAGAATTGAAAGTGAGAATATGTGATGCAAGTAGTCTTGACTGATTTTAACATCACTAGCTATTAATGTTGGTAACTAATTAGTCTTAGCACTTGTACAGGCTTCACGCAGGCTAAGACGATATTTCCAAGGTCACCCAATCACCATTCTCACCAACTTCAAACTCGCAAACGTTCTAGGCAAACCCGAATTGTCAGGACGCCTAGCCAAATGGGCAATAGAATTGGGAGAATACACGATAAAGTACAAGCCGAGGTCAGCCATAAAAGGCCAGGTCTTGGCCGACTTTATTGCAGAAGTCCCCGCTTCGCGGGAGAAAGAGTGCCAGGAGGAGGCTCAACCTTCTCCAGCACAGGACATCGATGATATCTGGCGACTCTACACTGATGGAGCAGCCAGCAACGAGGGCTCAGGCGCAGGGTTGAAACTAACCAACCCAGCAGGCCAATAATACACTTACGCTATTCGACTGGATTTTCCAAGTACAAATATCGAAGCGGAGTATGAAGCATTCTTGGCCGGGCTGAGAATTGCGCGTAAGATGGGAGTGAAAAACTTGGAAGCCCACGTGGATTCCATGTTAGTAGCCAACCAAATAAACGGGACGTACACGGCCGTGAACGACACAATGGCCCTGTACCTCGCACAAGCAAAAACCCTTATGCGCGACTTTAACGATTGTAAGGTCATACACGTCAAGCGTAGCGAAAACAAATCTGCGGATGCGTTAAGCAAGCTTGCATCATTAGCCTTCACCCACTTGGGAAAGGACATCCGCATTGAACTCCTTGGAGCACCATCAGTCCCGCACAAGGAAATCTGTGTCATCCAAACCGGCACAGAAACGTGGATGACACCAATAATAAATTACCTTGCAGCGGGTATACTACCAGAGTCAAAAACACAGGCAAGAAAAATACGTTGTAAAGCACTGAACTATCAACTCATCGATGACATCCTTTACAGGCGTAATTTTCTTGGCCCACTCCTAAGATGCGTGGACAACCAAGATGCTGGCTACCTCCTAAGGGAAGTGCACGAGGGCATCTGTGGAGTACACGCAGGTCCACGCGCTGTTGTAGCTAAGCTAAATAACGCGGGATACTTTTGGCCAGGGATGCATACAGATGCGCTGGCATACATCAGAAAGTGTAGGTCTTGCCAACTCTACGCACCCAACATCGCCCGAAGAATAAACTTGTTCCAGTCACCTCTTCATGGCCATTTCAGAAGTGGGCCATCGATGTGACAGGCCCATTTCCCACAGCAGCAGGGAACGTTCAGTTTCTGGTGGTAGCCATCGACTACTTCACCAAGTGGATAGAAGCAAAACCCTTAGCCCAAACAACCGCAAAACATATCAAAAAATTTATTTGGGAATTTATTATTTGTCGTTTTGGACTTCCCCAGAATTTGGTGAGCGATAACGGCACCAACTTTGCTGACAAGAAGCTACAAAAGTGGCTGGAAGAACTTCAAATCACCCACACCTTTACCTCAGTGGCGCACCCGCAGGGTAATGGTGAGGTGGAAAGAGCAAATAAGAGCATCGTCGACGGCATAAAGAAAAGACTATTGGAACACAGATCCGGCTGGGTGGACGAAGTTCCACACGTCCTTTGGGCAAACAGAACGTTGAAAAAGGCCAGTACGGGAGAAACCCCGTTCAGCCTCACTTATGGCATTGAAGCCATGGTCCCGGTCGAAATTGGTTTACCCTCACCAAGGGTCTTGATTCAGCCAGAAGACAATGATGCGGAAAGACAGTTAGACCTTATGCTAACCGAAGCGACAAATGCAAAAGTACTACAACACGCGGGTAAAACTCTGCAACTTCAATGTCGGAGACTACATACTGCGTAACAACGAGGCTTCGAACCAAGAACGCCCAGGAAAGCTGGCCCCGGTCTGGGAAGGGCCATACATTATCAAAGAAGTTTTGGGAAAGGGCGCATACCGGCTCGAAAGGCTCGATGGCACCCCCATCCCAAGAACATGGAATGGAGCTCAATTACGCAAATGTTACATGTAGATCAATTCCAAACTTATAAAGAAAAGGCCTAGAGCCACTTGTAATGGAAATGATTCTCCTTTATCACATTGTGTTGATAGCCTTACCTTTATACTTATTCAAAACACTGATATGCCGGTATTCACCGCATAAATAAGTGGGGAAGTAAGTCGTTGTGTGTGGACGGCGGAAAAACCCGCATAAACACAAGAAACGGCAAAAATTTCTAAGGAAAACATGAGGAAAACCTTCACGCAGGTCAGTTATTGGTGAAGTTTGGTCATCCCACTAAATGAAAGTGACGGTCCTACCCGCACAATCATGATAGAGGAAACTGAACATTAACCTATTGACAACCGCGCGTCGAAAGGTTAACTGATTCAAAACACTTGGAAAATTGCTAAGTTAAACTAAAGTATGCATGAGCGAATCATATATTGTTTATGAGGCAAAACAAGTGCCAAATTAAACTATAATATGCATGAGCAAGTCATATAACGTTTATAAAGCAAATTAAAAAGATTCAAAAAGATTCAAAGATTCAAAAATAAGAGGGAATATACCCACTTACCTTGGTAACCAAGAAACCGTAAGACAAGTGCGGGTACAGTGTCAAGGCGAAACCCTTCACATACTTAGCACCTGCAGGGAATTGAAGCCAAGAATACCTTGGAAGTCAAGTAACTATAAGACGAGTGCGGGTACAGTGTCAAGGCGAAACCCTTCACATACTTAGCACTTGCAGGGAATTAAAACCAAGAAGGATCTTCTGGGCCTTGCTTGTGGAAAGGGAAATAACATCCCCGCATAGCGGGAACGTTGAGAACTAGATTGTTTGAAGCTCCAAGATGGAATTGGTTGTTTAACATAATTGATCACTATGTCTAAAACTACCAAAACCTCGTGGAGAATCTACACAAGTGAAACTCAACGCTCCTGACTTGCGAGGAGGTTACACACCTACCCGCATCATACCCAAAGATCAAGCAGAAAAGTCGGGAATTTCTGCACGTGACATTAGGAAAACCGCGGGAAGAATCCCCACGGAAAACCTTAAAACTAAAAACCCTTTTCAAAACCCTTTGCTTAAGTCCAAAAGTTCACCTCACTTATTAACAATTCATGAGAAGAACATTGGACTGGGGGACTTGAAGAGGTAGGTCCCAACAGAGCCCAGTTGGACCCGCAAGACTCACCTTGAAGAGGGACGTCTGCGCAAAGACCAACTGGTTCCACAGGACCCACCATGCTCAGAGAGATGAAGACCTTACGCGCAGTACGCAAGCTGTTCCCGCAGGAAAAGCCTCCCAATGGTGAAGTACCCCGCCTGTTCCCGCAGCTGCGGATACAAGCCATCAGGGAAGGCTACCCGCACTAATAGCAAGGCTACACGCACAAGGCACTAACTCTCAATAATTCAGTAATGTCACCTGAAGAAGGAATGAGCAAGGCGGGAATACTCCCGCCCAAATGAGCCAGTCCGTACGCTTCTGGAGGATCTTTTGTACTATACCTGCCAAGGTATGGACAAAATAGACAAGATCTGACCAAAGCAGCCCATGAACCAATCACAGGGTGACAGCTCACTGACAACAGTACGACGAGTAGCACGCTCTAGTACTTAATGTCACTATCAGCCGCTGCCTACTCACTAACCCTCATCGTGGCACGTACATAACCTGCAGTTGGTGGAAAAGGAATAGTACACAGCCGGCCATGTCACTATCAGCCACTGCCTACCCACCAACCACCAGCATGGCACGTGCGTAGCCCACAGTTGGTAGAAAAGGAATATTATACAGCTGGCTGTACCTGCTTGGAAACCTACCATCGGCTATAAATACTCCAACATCTTGGAACGGTATCATTATCTTATCATATACTATCATATACCATCACATATCTTATCTGCTCTAGCTATTTCTCTTAATATACATTTATATTCAGAGCAATCTAGTCTGATTCTCACGCCAGAGGGTGGTCACAAGGAGGTACCCCCCTTCTCAGTGACGAGCTCACGGTGTCTGTTTTGCAGGTCATCAGAAGAATAACCATCTTTGCCGGACCTAACCCTCGTGGGAAACATCTACTTGACCCTAAGATTATCCGTAATCTGCCGGGGTCACTTAGTGTTTCTTCAATGATGCAACTTATTTTGTTATTACCCCAATATTCCAATTGTTTAAGCGATACGAAACCAAAAAAAAAGTCGATTTATTGTAGTTGGCTCGCGATCAACGACCTCATACTTGTGATCTTCATTTCGGTCATTTTCTAATGACAATATATTTTTATTAAGAATGTCTTTACTTTTGTGTCCTGACCCAACCTGATCCAAATCGAAAATCCTGACATCGATTCATCATAAATTTAAGTATCGAAAAAATAGTAATATATCATAAGAAAAATTATCCTGACTTCGCCACTGACCGGATACAGAAAATTACTTCATCAACTTCACAGTATGTAATACAATTATGCTATGAATCGAAAGTCCCTAACTTTGGAGAAAACTCACAAATTCAAGAAGATCAACATTATACGTAATCAACATCATTGTTCGACCATGGTGCGAAGCAAGGGCTTTGGACAAAGCCAAACCATTGTGTATGTAAAGATGTTTTGCAAATCAACCTTAATTTTCTCTTTCTCATTACTAGTCGGTTTGATCATTCTTTGCTTGATGTATTTGTAGTGACTAAGGTGTGAGCATGCATAAAGATTTAATGAATTTTGAACTATCTACAACATTTTAAAACTTTTTAGAGAGTAAATCCTAAAAACCAAAAACATATATAACCCTTAATCGACATATATAAATATATAATCAACTTGATTTCCCTTACATGTGTTTAGTGGGTCGTATAAAGTTGGCCAACTATTAACTAAAGTGGGACCATAAATGTTGTAGAAGTTCTCTCCAAGGTGAATTGTTTTTTTTTTTTAATCGTTATTTGAATCACTAATAGGCCACAACTTATTCGATCATCTCTACTTTTCGAGTATCGGAGACCACCCATACAAGGAAATCCACTGTATATGAGAAAACCTATTGACCCAACCTTAAACCCTCTATTTTTCTTTAATCACATATGAGACTTAAACCTAAAATCTCATTCTTTTTAAATTGAAGTCCTTGAATATCTCACCTTAAACATTATTTCTCATTTTCTATCATCAATGGGTCACAATTGGCCTTTTGGTTTGACTATTTCTAATTTATTTATATTTAATAAATATAATAATCATATTCTCTTTCTTACAAGACGATCTCAAACACCGTGAAGGTATTATTATTATTATTATTAGTAATCAACTTAACTTTTAGACTTAAAAAGACGATACATTTTTACTTAAGGTGATTTTGAAATCCTTGATTATTATTATAATTGATCCAGTATATAGAGCGTTACAAGATGACCTACTTTAGAAATAGTAATTAGTTTACAGTTGATCTACAATTTATTGACTAAAAATACAACATCCTAGCATACAATTGCCGGAGAAGAAGGAGGTTAATGAATGTTGAGACTGGATCTGCAATTATCGAACAAAACAAGCGGTAAACCTTTAGTAACAATATCGGCATTAATTTAGATATCTGGATGTAACATGTAGAACGCGCATCCAATTGCATTTAACCTTCTCATGTACGATGATGACGCCCATTTCAATGCGTTTAGTACATTGATGTTGAACGGGATTATTTATCGGCTTGGTAGATGACATTTACGCTGTCACATTAGGCAATGGCTTTATGAAAAAAAGAGGATGATGCAATTCCAAAAGAAGATTCCTGAGCCAACAAATTGGCGAGCTTATAATATTCGACCTTTGCACTAGATCTAGATAAGGTAGGATGATGATTGGAAGAATAAGAAATCAAGTTGTCACCTGATCTTTGTTGAAAAGTCAATAAAAAACATTTATAAAATACCTTTACTAGCAAAGGCAAGTAAGGTGTCGAATCTACAGGGAATCAATAGAAAGTGCTAATCAAACTCATGAATTATTAAATACTACACTAGGCGGACAGATGATATCAAGCAAATTTCTGAGAAATGGTTTTGATTTGGAATACTTTGAAACAAAAAAAACAATTTTGATTTGTAAACAATTATGAGAAAATAACCAATATCCAGGTTTCAAGTTGTGAAGCGGGTTGGACAAGCAATTAAACCTATTTAGAAATCTCTTGGGTTAAAAAAATAATCAAAGATTAAATATTTGGCTCTGCTGATTATCAGAACTTAATCTGAACAAATGGCAGAACTGAATAATAATCTAATTTATTACCAGTTTTAGGTTTTGATAAATGAAATCAATTATATGGTTAACGATATACGGATCAATGACAATAAGAACTAAATCCTAAATGCTGATGACTTCAAATCTATTAATTGACAAAATCTTAAACATTCAATTAAGAAAAGCTATTTAATCAATACAAGAAAATGTAAAGATTCGACTAACCGAATGATTAATCAAATCCAAATCCAAAGTAAGGTTCAAAACACCGAAAATCCAAAATACAACACAACGCCTGAGATGGTCACAGAAGCTGTAGCCTTACATCTTTATCTTGAATAACTTGATTATGGTGTAGAAGTATGAAAGCATGGATGATTATGATGATTAAAGGGTGTTAGGATGGTGGAAGAAGACCCCAAAATCGCCCCAATAGGATTAAGTATGAAGGATGATCAAGATTAGGGTTTTAGTGGCTTAATTATGGCAAAAAAACAACAATTTTCATAAAAAGCCCATCAGGCCCTGCAATAAGCTACGACCAGGCCACCGTAGCTTACGGCGGGTCATTAGCTTACGGCCATCAGTCTCTGCCTTACGGCTCTTCTGTGTAAATCCCCCACCGTAGCTTACAGTGGCCTTGAACCAAAATCTTCGTTTTCTTTTTTTCTTGATATTCCTTTGCCTTTCCAACCCCCGGCTGTTTTCCTTTATCCATAACTTGATTTCTTTTCATCCTAAGTGCTCCGAATTAGTCCCCTTAAGCTTTGAGCACCTGCAATCATAAAAATACTTAAAGCACTCGTGTTCGATATATATAAACAACTAAGACACGCAGTATTAAACATTAAAAACACATTCTTTTACCCACTCATCACCCGAAAAATATTTAAAATGGAATTATAATCAGAAACGAATCTTTCAAGATACTTGGGCTATTTTGATTAGTGACAGGTGAGCTCAAAACTTACGATTACCGATATTTTTGTCCAATTAAACCCGTGCCTTAATACTTGCCGAGACAAATAAGCTGTAATAAATTCATTAGTTCATGTGATTAAGCGGGATCCACAATAAAAAGCCCTGAAGCAGCCTTACCACGCTTCATTATGGTTTTACCAAACCAGGCCATCCCAACTTGACTTAAACCTTAAAATCAGTTGATTAAAATTTTGCACAACAAGGTGTACAATTTTTAAGTCCATACGTAATAGTTAAGATAATCAAGGATATTGTTGTCCATCTAAACTAAAGCATTAAAGTCTACCATAATGGCCATTAGATACAATTAATGTACAATTAAGCACTATCTAGCAAGTGGTCCCCACTACATGACATACCCCCATTATCAAGCAATACTCCGGAGTACATCATCCCAAGTGAATATGAATGATTTCATCTGTAGGGTTTACATACGTTAAATCTCAGGTAGGTTCTTTCTTATTGGTATGGAATGCGCAAGAGCGACCAACATATGACTAATAGCGGGAGTGATCAACTCATTGTTTAAGTGTACGGTGAAGTACCTAATATCATTATTTTGAATAAGGGATTTGCATTGGCTGTGTAGCTTTTGCTGTTTTGATAGTAGTAACTGCGGGTTTAGATTTTTAGCTTAATTTAATATTTGTAAAATCACTTAGGTAATACAAATACCTAGATGACAAACCACATAACGACCCGGAATTTCATCACCTTAGAGCATCCTATCAATACAGGATTCAAGGACATAAAACCATACGCCGTGAAGCGTAAACGACTTGAACTAGAAGTATATTCATTTGATTTTATATCACAAGCCATCTAACATACTCTAACGTGAAGCGTAAACCACTTGATCAAACTAACAAATGGCTTGAGTATGACCCGACCTTTCATCCCAGTCCTTACACAGGCTTAGCTAAGCCAACAAAACCCTAAGATGTTTCCCACTAACATTAAGCACTTATAAGGTTCAATTAAGTCAACAACCAAACTGTCGTTTCATTCTTAAAAGCTGAGTCTACCGACACATCTGAAGTTAAGTGTGTTTATGTTTTTTATTATCTCATATATATATATATATATGTGTGTGTGTGTGTGTGTGTGTAATTTTTGAAAAAAATTTCCAATTTTTCTATCATTTTCTATTGTTTTACAAAAAAAAATAATAATATTTTGGACATTTATACAATTTTCACTTTTCTCAAAAACTCTTTCCTTGGTACTTTCCCGCATCCCCACACTTAAACTTTACATTGTCCTCAATGCAAATTTTCATTTTACAATCGAGTCTGGTACACGAGAACTTAAACTATTTTAACAAACAAAGCAAAGGAAAGAGGCACATGCACCTGATTCGAATCTCTTTTGTTAACCAGCTCCTACTAATGAGTACTTTTGCGACTTTGACCCGCACACCTTGAACTATGATATGACAATATATACTCCACCGAATCTTGAATAGACCATCATGAGTGGTTTACTATCATTGCTAAACACAAACAAAAAGTAACATTCAAATAGAAAACAAAAGTAAAGAAAAACGAAACAAATAAAATAAAATAAAATAAAAGGCCGGATTGCCTCCCGGTCAGTGCTAAATTTTTGTTATGGTTTTTAGCCGGACCGCTACCTCATTTTGCGTTTATGGTGGTCTAATAGAACATTTACCTACCAAATTTCCTATAAAAGCTCGATAGTTGGCATGTCTCAACTCTGCTTCCTTCTTCAGGTTCATCACGTTTGATGAATAAATACACGCCGATGTGAATGCACATTTACTTTTGAAGTTTCCATCATATGCCTGGTATTTAACAAGCCTAGCCCACAGCCTCGTTCTTATTTTCGAAGCGGAAATTGTTGATCTAGGGTGAACTGAGCATTTTTCCATTGAGTTTCCCATGTAAGTCGGTATTTGACTTGTTGTGTCCAGGCTTGCTTCCTCATGGTTGGAACATCTATAGAACCCACATGAGCCCGATTTTTACCATCTTGCCCATTTTTCTTTATCTTCACCTTCCTTTTATTTGAGTTCAAATCGTCATGCTTGACTTTATCAATACGAATAATGTGTAATGGAGGATGATCGGGATAATCTGAAACTATCTTAGTCTTTGACTCTTTAGCAGGTGATATCTCTTCGATTGGGTTTAATCATTCAACTCTATGCTCCAACACCTCTTGTTCCTCTCCTACTACTACATTATCATCAAACAAAACTTAGGTTACTTCCATCACCAGTTCTTTAAAGGTTTCTACGTCTTCAACATGGTCTAAACTTGCAACTTCATGCCCCAAAAGATTTGAACTCTCTCCCTCTATATCATCTTCTTCAATCACAACCACTGTATTATTTAATCTTCAATGATTGATAGAGTTGGTGTGGTATTAATCTCCACAACCTCTTCCTCCACTTTGTTCTCTGAAAGCTCAAGATCCTCATCTATCAATTCATCATCCATCACAACATCACTAGCTCGTTGCTTCAACCTCATTTAATTTGGTCTACATCTTCAAATAGCTGACACATCAGCTTATCTTGGGAAACATTTGATCTTACTTGGCTTTCCTTGAACTCCTTTCTCTCCTCCATCACTTCTGTCATCAACATCATCAATGCGTCCAATTTAATGCTCATATCATCATGATTATACTCTTCTTAATCCTCATATGATGCTTGAGAATATTCATGGTAGTAACAATCCTCCTCCTCTTGATAGCTTACAAATGCTGGCATCTCGAGCCCATCACTATCATACTCCTCAGCTGACTCAAAATAACCCTGATCATTAGATGGAGGCGGTGAATAATTTTGGTATGGCATATTACGGCCTTGCTGGTTGAAATTCCTTTGGTTATAATTATCTGACTCGTAGCAGCCTTGAGAGTTTGCTGAAGGTGGGTCATGATAT
Organism: Bidens hawaiensis; assembly: GCF_021521415.1. Classification (NCBI taxonomy): domain Eukaryota; kingdom Viridiplantae; phylum Streptophyta; class Magnoliopsida; order Asterales; family Asteraceae; genus Bidens; species Bidens hawaiensis. The sequence goes on along the minus strand of NW_027498812.1, from coordinate 32,275 downwards.
GAATGTGGATGGTACGAGCCATTGTCCTCCATGGCCTTATATCCTTCATTTGGGTCATAAACCTAATTGCACGTCATCCTAAATTACCTACACACATAAGACACACAAATACCCAGCGTAAAATTGACAAAAATAAAATAAAATACTAAACTAGCACTTAGCGTGTTGATTCCCCCGCAACGGCACCGTTTTGATCGATGTCGAAAGGTCAATACAAAACATTTATCAAATACCTTTACTAGTAAGGGCAAGTAAGGTGTCGGATTCACAGGGAATCAGTGGAAAGTGCTAATCAAGCTCATGACTTATTAAATACTACACTAGGCGGATAGACGATGTGAAGCAAACTTTTGAGAATGGTCTTGATTTAGAATACTTTGAAACAAACAAACAATTTTGATTTGTAAAGAATTATGAGAAAATAACCAATCTCCAGGTTTCAGGTTGTGAAGCGGGTTAGACAAGTAATTAAACCTATTTGGAAATCTCTTGGTTTAGATAAATAATCAAAAGACTAAATATTTGGCTCTACTGATTATCAGATTTTAATCCAAATAATTGGCACAGCTGAATAATAGGTATATTGGTTTTTAATGATCCCAACTGTTGCCTTTTGGTCACTGCTGGTCCTAACTAATGAATTAGCTACTGATGGTCCCAACTTTTAAAGCATTTGTTTCCAACGGTCCGCAACCAACAGAATTCTAACGTTGGTAGTTTCAGGTCGCCGGAAAAAACGATTTTGGCCAGAAAACTCAGTTTTTTTCCCCAAAAACTTAACATTTTCGTCCCAAACATCTTGGTAACATCGTATCGGACATTTAGGAATCTTATTCTAGTAAAAGCCCAAATTATTGAGGCCGCCGGAAACTCTAGAACCATCGTCGAAATCGGTTGATGGTGCTCAAGTGGTGGTAGTTGTTTAGCGGTGAGTCAATTGGCAGTGGTTGCGGTGTTCAGGTGGTGTTTTCCGACAACAAATTTGAATTTTCCGGCCAAATATGTTTTCCCGACGACCTGAAACTAACAACGTTAGGATTCTGTTAGTCGTGGACCATTAGGAACAAATACTTTAAAATTTGGGACCATCAGTAGCCAATTCATTAGTTGAGACCAGCAGTGACCAAAAGACAATAGTTGGGATTATTAAAAACCAATATACCTGAATAATAATCTAATTATTTACCAGTTTTAGGTTTTCATAAATGAAATCAATTCTATGGTTAACGATAGACGGGCCAATGACGATAAGAACTCAATCCTAAATGTTGATAACCTAAAATCAATTAACTGATAAAATCTTAAACATTCAATTACAAAAAAAATGTTTTATCAACACATGCAAATGTAAAGATTCAACTACTTGAATGATTAACCAAATCCAAATCTAAAGTTAAGGTTCAAAACACCGAAAATATAAAATACAACACAACCCTATACTCAAAGATGGTTACAAAAGCTTTAGCCTTACATCTTCATCTTGAATAACTTGATTATGGTGTGGAAGGATGAAAGCATGGATGATTATGGTGATTAAAGGCTGTTAGGATGGTGGAAGACGGCCCCAAAATCACCCCAACATGATAGAGTATGAAGGATAATCAAGATTACGGTTCTTGTGGCTTAAATATGGCATAAAACAACAACTTTCATAAACATATGTGACCCTGCCATAAGCTACGGCCAGGCCACCGTAGCTTATGGTGGACCTGTTGCTTACAACCATTAGTCTCTGCCTTATGGCTCTTATGTTTAAATCCTTCACTGTAGCTTATGGTCTGGCCACCGTAGCTTACGGTGGCCTTGAACCAAAATCTTCGTTTTCTCTTTTTCTTGATACTCTTTTGACATTGCTACCCCCCGGTTGCTTCCCTTCATCCATAACTTGATTTCTTGGCATCCTAAGTGCTCCGAATTATTTACCTTAAGCTTTGAGAACCTGCAATCATAAAAATACTCAAAGTACATGTGCTGGATATATATAAACAACTAAGACACACAATATAAAACACTAAAAGCGCATTCTTTTACCCACTCATCATCACCCAAGATTGAGCAACAGGTTTTTGGAAATGTGTTGAGGTTGACCGAAACAGGTGAATGTTTTCCAACATATTACCCTCTCCCCATCTCCCTAGTAGACATCCACATAGGAGACTATTGACCAAAGAGTTGATTTGGCTAAAGTTAAACCAAACTTCAATGCCCTTTTAACATAACAAAGAATAAGTTTACATGCATTTATGTGTATGATACGAGTGTATGCGTGCGCATGCAAACCTACTGGATATATATGAAAGATAAAAAAAAAGCCTAGCATTAGCTAGATTGTGATATATATAAAAACATTGTCATCAAAGATTGACCACACATATACTTTTGGGTGTTACTAAATTATGGTTTATGAGTATGATTTACCAAATATTGCTAATGTTAATAGTCGAATTTTCCCTGACCCCGAGCCTATACCCTTTGAGAGGAGCTGTGAACATGAGTAGTGTTATCGGTGTTTATCATTAAAATATTTAGCAACGGAAAAATTTATCAGGACCGTAGTTAAGAAAAATCATCAGAGGATAAAAACACCGTGATTTTTATTTCATAAACTGAGATAAACACCATTATTTATAAAAACATAAGTTTTATAGGGATAAACCCTTATTTACAAAATATATTTTCTCTATTCTGATGACAAGCCATTTATTTAAGCTGAAAGCCCGCGGCATCAATCATGTGTCTTTAACAAGTCATCTGAAACATATTTTAAAATATTTGATTAGCAAGAAATGCTGGTGAGTACATTCATTTATAAATGACATATTATTACTGTTACAGAATTATGATGTTTTTACATATGTCTGCTTACAAATTATCGAATGTACTTGTCACTCGACCTTATTTGTGACTGTGGTCATATTACTTATTGGCTAACACTTGTCCAGTAAGTAATGTGTAATAACCCTTTAGATAAGCCTTGTATACAAAACCCCATAACAAAATTAGTAACCATCCCGTAAGTCTACAATGACTTAATCACTGTAATGTAATGAAAATCCTTTGAAAACATTTGGACTATGTTACATGAGTTTAATAAGTTTTAAAAATCATCATGACAACATTGGAAAACCAGTTGTCTCACACAAATGTGAGTTGTACAAAAACTCAAATGTCTCACCTTGCAAGTTTATAATTTACAAGCCTTTTGGTATTAAGCACCTAATTTAACACAATGCACTATATAAATATTAGTATAAACCGATAATTGTTATGATAATCATAACATTAGAAACATTACACGATGGCACAAAGTCTTACCTTGTTCAGGCAGAGTTTGGATTCGTGTACTAAGTTTCTTTCAATCGGACTAACAAATGTGTTATTCCTTTTATACCCTTTCCTTTATGTTCACACTTGATTTCCCCCTAAACTAATCTCAACCCTCCATGTTCAAAATCAATGGCCAAGATTACTTTTTATCCTTCATACAAAAACTATACTTCCTATTATAACATAACCATATATATATATATATATATATATATATATATGATTTGTGTGTAGTGGTTATGGTGAGGCCACTACAAACCTACCTCCGTAAACGTTTATCTCTACCCGTAAACTTTTGTTTGCACCATTCCATATCAACAAAAACTTCCACATCCACAATGGTGGAGATGCTCTAAATAAGAGGAAGAAATTTGTAATGGGGTCACTACTATTTTGTGAGAAGTTATACTAGTGATCACCATCACTTTTAGTGAGACAATTTAAGATGTGACCACCTTCTTTTGGTGTGGCGTACGCAAAGTTGATCATGACCTTGCTTAGTGAAACATTATCAGTGATCATAAGTTTCTGACGGATATCAAGGAGCGCAAGTCATACATTACTTTGGACCACTATAATTTACAACTTATTCAGTTTTTTCCTCAAACAATCTCATAAATACAAATGAAAACATTGATTTCGTTGTGTTCTTGTTCAAAACACTTTAAAATAAATTGTTTTTACATTACTTTTCGAAAATATTAATAATCATATCAGATTATATACGGGACCAGTGCCTAGTGCCTAGGAATACTTGGCCAACGTATCAACGGAATATTCATCACAATACGTTCTTAATCTTTACTAACACATATGTTTTCACGGTATATTCCTTTATATCCTTACATATTCATTCAAACGTCACTCAAATATTGACTAATTCGTAAACGGTCCGAAGCTTTTTTGGCCCTCTTTACCGTATATACTATTCATATATTTGTTGAAATCAAAGTTCAACACGAATATTAATATGGATTCCCTTATAAGCTAGATAGTTGGCCATTGTTATGTATTTTGTTTTACATAACTAACTATAGATATAATATTGTTTGTTACCAGAAATTATTATATTCTTTTATTTTTAAAAAAGTTAAATATGCCTAATATTCGTTTAAGTAAAACTTAAAATTACCAATGGATTTTCAATGGAATCTTATTCGGTGAACAACCAAAGAAATCATCAGTAAATTATTGCAAATTAATCGTACAATCGGTAATCTGCTAGAAAAAGTACTGCATCTATTTAGATGTTGGCATATTTATCGGTACCTATCGGTGATACTCCTCGTCCGTGATCACTCACTAAAACCATTCAGTAAGTTATTTACCCACATCATGTTTTCTAGCAAGATATCACCGATGGATTATCAGCAACCTACTTTTACGAAATCATTTCCAACAAAGTAATAAAGTTTATTAGGCTATATGTTCACATGCATAAATTAAAATTGCTGAAAGAATCCCAACCATCAACTGTCCCCATACTTTAGGTCATACCTTAACTAATAACATGATAGATGTATAATTGTCCTTCATTGATAATGGTTTAATAGAACCCTAAAAATGCCTCCTTTTGTAGGTCATACACGTCAATATTCTTTTCACATCATCTAACAAATACCTTCCATTTTAAGATCCTAACTGTATCAAGCCTGGCATCTTTGTTTGACCTACTAGTGCACCTACCAAATAAAAAATATATATTGGACCACAAGCATTATTATCACATGTACCTGCCTAATATCAAAATTACACCGGACAAGAAACTAACATACGACATGATAATGTAAGATAAGTATCACGGCTTAACAAATGAGTATTATCGATAATAATTACTAAAAAAATACGTTGAATTTTTCTAAAAGATCGGCCAACATACGTTCATAAATTTCGCCGGTTTTGGTGGCAACTCATCACCGATGGAATATGCCGGTATAATCCCTAGTGCCTACTTGACTTTTCAACTGTTTGTCGTTGTGAGACCAATTGCTGATTGTACGTGGGGCCTATTTACTGGCTAATATATCGAAAATGGAGCCTAAAGTGACACCTTGGAAAACTTGTCAGTAATCCGTCGCTAAAGGGGTTTGTCAGTATTCCGCCATTAATTTGTCGAAAATCAAATTACCCAGGATCATATTTATGATAGAATTGTCATATTATCTTAGCTTTTGGGGATACACTTGTATCCATACTTTATTGATGCTACAAAATCTTGAAAATTGACTATTCAATTCAAGAATCACATATTGTGCACATTTAAACTAAAGCTTTTAAGACAGTATACTTTCTCTAGCTGTTATTGCCCATGCCCAAGAAAATGACCGAGCGAACTGAAACCGAAAGAGCATAAAAACAAATGAAAAAGGCTGGAACTTTACCTTATTGTGGGGTAGATATAGCACTAAGAACATGTAGTAGTACTCAAATAAAAGAGTGGGTATGTACCATATGTTGTTTTGATTATGATTCACAAATCCTACACAATCAATCTGTACCATACAGATAGGTGGTAAAAGAGCATTTGAACCAGCAAAAAAGAAATAGTGATTTTGTTATACGTGTTCTAGAGTCTACTACAAATCAACATCAACTTTAGTTGATTTTGCAAATTATATCTATAACAAATAGTGCTAAGATTCTAATCAAATGCGCGGTAGGGCTAATCGTTATCGCGTTGAATGATCTTCTTAATTGGGTAGTGGAGGGTCACCTTTAGAGTTGTACATCTTCCCTTTGCCTATATAAATGCATGCTCTTCCAAATACATGTTCAAGTGTTAAGTGTACCTCAAAGAGAGAGAGAGAGAGAGATTCTTGAATATTGTTAAGTGTTTTAGCTCTTAATATTCATATATAAGAAACAAGAGAAATGGTGAGTATATAATTGATTTCTATCCATCCTACATCTTGTTTTCTAAAACCCTAATCTTTATCTTGTTAAAACCTTTTTTTTCTTTTTGAAACCCTAAACTTAAGTGATTTTCCAAGGTAGATCATAATACGTTTTGCCTCGTTGCAGGAAGGGAAGACGAGTTGGACCGTCGCAGATGCGGTAGACTACAAAGGCTTCCCGGCTGATAAGTCAAAAACCGGTGGTTGGGTGCCTGCCGCCCTAATTCTTGGTGAGTTCATACATAATTTGTTTCATTGTTTGGCATTCTAACATATTCAAACATGCATGTGCGTGTGTAAGTGCATAGTGGTCCTGTGGTCATCGGGTTCGTGGGTTCGGGTTTAGCTAACCATGGCTGCCCACAAACAAACTTAGCATATTTGGCTAGCTAAGAGAACTTTGATCAGAAATTGGACCACCATGGCCACTAGGACAATTTGTTGTGCAGTTTTGTGTTTGGTATCTTTATATATGCTTCCTGTAAACACTTGTTCCTTTTGTTTTGGTCAATGTTTTCAGACCCGGCCCGGACGTTGACCCGGTACCTTACCGGGTCAAAGATCAGACCGACCCGGGAGGGCGGACCGGTGTGTGACCCGGTTGAAGTCATAAATAATATATAATTTTTGTTTAAAATAATAATAATATAAGGTTAATTTTCATTTGTTTACCACTTTCTCCATGCCTTGTATTATATTGATTTTGAAGTAGGAAAGTAGCATTAAAGGGTTTGTGAGATTCCAAAAAATCTAATTCTTTGTAGCCTCCAACTGCCATAAATGTCCATTTTCAATTAAATTTGCTTTTATAATATATATATATATAAAAGTTATTTTCATATTAAAGGATATAGTTGAAGTTGGTGGGATGACTTTGGATGTTTTCCTTAAACACATTGATCATGGAACAACCCGAGTTCGAGTCCAGCTTGCTGCAACTTATTATTTTAATTGGGTAAAAACACAAAACATTGGTTTTGGTTTATATATATGAATGAGAGCACATATAAGGGAAGAAGATAAAGAACAATTTTTTCACCATAGCAAGTTTTACGCTTGTATATGCGTATATATAAGTCGAAAAGCCTTTTTATAGTTTTAAACGCTTATAAATCTTTACGATATTTTATATTGTTCACACTTATAATATAATTATCTCTATTTATATTCTAAGTGCAAGAAGTTTGATAAAACTTGGAAGTATTTTTTTTAAAAACCATGAAGACGGAAAACAAAATATGTATGATTATAAGTAACGAGTTCTCATAATCATATATATATATATAGAATTGTATTATTGTTATCTTTTCTTTTCGTTCATTGAAATGGGGTGGCGTGTGGTAAATATTTAAGTGAAGGTGGTTGAAAAGTCAGTATGCAAGTCATTCTGCATGATACATGATTGCAAAGTGGCTAGAAGATGACAGAAAAATTATGGTGTCATTCAATTGCTTAAATTACTAGAAAAAATATGAAGTATTTGCTTTGGTATGTTTGCAAGTCATAATAATTTTCTTCAATAATTATTATAAATATGGTACTTTGCAATATTGAAAGTAAACACACAAGAAAGTCGTTTAAAAAAAAAGAAGTGACCGACTTGTGAATGAAATCATAATAATTAATACTTGATGACAACGTTTATTTTGATTGTAAAATATGTGACCGGTTCATTTTGGAAGTAAAAATGTAGAAAAGATGTAAGTAAAACTTGAATTACTGATAAAAAAAAAGAATACATGGCATATATATTATTCATATCAAATAAATATAATATTTCTAAATTTAAAAAATCTTACTAATGTATGGGCTTAATTCTTAATAAAAGTATATAAATCAATATTTCCTTACATTCTTTCTTATTTTTTTAAAAGGCATGTTCAACTTTTAAATAGGCTTAATTCTTAATAAAAGTATATAAATGAATATTTCCTTACATTCTTTCTTATTTATTTAAAAGGTATGTTCAACTTTTAAATGGTAATCACATGTTTTTATGTCTATCAATATAAAGTTTAAACTCTATACTATTTAGAAAAAAGTGTGGTATATGCTGGTCACTAGTGCTCAATCATTGTACATGTGGGAATAATTGAGATATTTGGGGTTCCCCAATCAAAAAGGGCATTCAACATCCCACTCCCAACATTGTAAAAGTAGGGATATGACAATTTCTTAATTCGTAAAAGCCAACACAAGGTATAATGTCTAGTCAAATCTCTTTCTTTTCATCGACACAAAAACAATGTAACAACATAATAACTAGGAGCATGCCTGACTGGTGGTTTTTAGCCCATGTGACGTCCTTGTGCGCTTTTGGGTCCCCCATCCACGCACAAGGATGAGGTTGGACGGATTCTGTGAGAGAAGAGCAAGGAGGTATATATTTTAGTTGTCGTGGAAAAACCTAGACAGACGGTAACATGACTAATATTTTTTTTATTACCCATTGACATCCGTATACATTTCAGTGTCCGGAACATCATAACTTGAATCGGGTTGGCATGCAGATTAATCTTTACTTGTGTAACATGACAGGAATTGAAATATGTGAGAGGCTATCAACAATGGGAATAGCAGTGAACTTGGTGACATATTTGCGTGGAGCTATGCACCTCCCAAGTTCATCCTCAGCCAATGTGGTTACTGATTTTATGGGCACATCTTTTCTCTTGTGCCTACTTGGTGGCTTTTTAGCTGATGCTTTTCTTGGCAGATTCAAAACTATTGTGATATTTGCCTTTATTCAAACACTAGTAAGTTTTCCTATCATACATACAATTACTTTCTTACGTTACCAAACCGCATGATGTTATAAATAACTTAAAAATTAATATGTAAACCTAATTTTAAATAAAATTATCAAACTAGTTTATCTTTTGGTGTGGATTTGCAATATTAATAAAATATGAACTGGTAAATAACAAAATAAGAAATCTAAAATAATCAATCATTAACCTATCACCTTACCAGTCCACTAGCAAGACGAGCAAAATGATAAAAAAAAAAAAGTTAAAATAAAAATAGAAAAATGGACTAGTATGACACTCAATTCTTTTTCCAAAATACTCAATAATGAATCATCAAATTATCAATGTTAAGAAAAAATAAAGCACTTTCCCATGGTAACTATATATTAAGCTTGGTCGGAAAGCATATAACCTTGGTCGCTAAATATTCATTTTTTAGTGACCACTTTTAATTTCAAAACCAATCTTTTTCTATATATTTCCTGTCATCCTAACTTATTTCATGTCAACATTAATCATCTTATCAGGGTACCGGCACACTAGCACTATCAACAAAACTACCAAACCTCAGGCCGCCACCGTGCCACGCCAACAAGGAATGCAAAGAAGCGAACGGATTCCAAATGGGAATCCTCTACCTCGCTCTCTATCTCGTTGCACTTGGCACAGGCGGCCTGAAGTCCAGCGTGTCAGGGTTTGGCACCGACCAATTCGATGAAAAAGACGAAGCCGAAAAGACACAAATGGCGTATTTCTTCAATAGGTTCTTCTTCTTCATCAGCCTTGGCACACTCACTGCGGTCACGGTGCTTGTGTACATACAAGATGAGATTGGTAGAAGTTTGGGGTATGGGATATGCACAATTTCAATGTTCATTGCTATTTTGGTGATATTATCCGGTACTAAAAGATATAGGTACAAGAAAAGTGCTGGAAGCCCTATTGTTAGCATTTTTCAAGTTTTGGTGGCTGCTATAAAGAAAAGGAATATGGATCTTCCTTATGACATAAACATGTACTACGAAAACACACCCGAGGGTACAAGGATTCATCACACGAATCAGTTTAGGTGTTTGGACAAGGCTGCGGTTGTAACCGAAGGTGATTTTGTGAAAACTGGCTCGGGTTCCACTCCAAACCCATGGAGATTGTGTACGGTGACTCGGGTGGAAGAGGTTAAAATGATGGCTAGGTTGTTTCCGGTTTGGGCAACAACCATATTGTTTTGGACCGCTTATGCTCAAATGATTACTTTTTCAGTTGAGCAAGCGTCCACGATGGAACGATCGATTGGAGGGTTTAATATCCCTGCGGGGTCGTTAACCGTCTTCTTTGTGCTTGCGATATTGCTTACTTGCGCGTTTTATGATTGTTTGATTATCCCGTTTTGGAAGAAATGGAAGGGAACACCAGGTAAATACAAATACAATGTTATGTTTTGATACACTACTAAAAACGATGGTAGAAACAGTCGTAAAGTAGTCGCAATGCTCTTTGTGACCGATAATGGTGGTCGCTTAAATCTTAGGAGTTAATTTATGTGAAAAAAAATTTTGCGACTGATTTTCTTTCAGTTACTACTTTTGTGATCGGCATTTTTCAGTTGCACGTTTAGTTGCAGCAAACGTGCGACTGTTTAATTCTGGTTACTAACTGGTCACTATTTTGCAACCATTTTTTGTAGGTTTCCATTTTTTTAGTGATGGGGTTAGAATAATAAGAACTGAAATATTATTAATGAACGATGAATGATACTTTTTATTTATATATATATATATATAAAACATTAACATTATTTTTATTACTTTTATGACATATATACAACAACAGCCATACCCGGTATAAGCCCTGCTTGCGGTGCGCACATATGATGTATATATGTGTGAACCCTCGGGTGGGCAAAAGTGAAATTGCACTAATTTTGACGTTATTTTACTAATCTCGTGAAAATAACGTTAAAAGTGACGGACGGTTAATCAGGCATCATGTAGTGGCGTTGATAGCCGAAAGACAAGGGTACATGCACCGATCAGCCGGTGTCCCGATGATTGAGTGCTATGTGGTTTATGTCCAAGGCTTGATGCAAAACTACTATCGAGCCGGGGGTCTCACCGGAAGCAGCCTCTCTATCCTTATGGGGTAGAGGTAAGGCTGTCTACATCTTACCCTCCTCAGACCCTACCATAGCTTTGCTATTGGTGGGATATACTGAGTACGATGATGATGATGATGATGATGAGCCATACCCGGTATATATAATTAAATATATTCAAATATTTAATAAATATAATTATACAATCATATTCAAATATATCTTTAATACGCCCACTTAAAAAGATATGAGTAGAGTATAATTGTTTGTATTTTTTGGACAACAGGTTTCACTGATCTACAAAGAATGGCCCTAGGATTAATCCTCTCAACCTTCGGCATGGCGGCAGCCGCTGTAGTCGAAATGAAACGATTGTCCGTAGCCAAATCCGTTGGCGGAACCCCTCACGGAGGCTCACTACCAATAAGCGTATTCATGCTCATCCCACAATTCTTCCTAGTGGGCGCGGGCGAGGCGTTCATCTACACCGGACAATTAGATTTCTTCATCACAAGATCACCAAAAAGCATGAAAACAATGAGCACCGGGTTGTTTCTAACCACGCTTTCACTCGGGTTTTTCATGAGCAGTTTGCTGGTGTCCGTGGTGAAGAAGGTGACCGGAAGCCACGGTGGACAAGGGTGGCTAGCTGATGCTATAGATCATGGAAGATTGGATTGCTTCTATGGGTTATTGGCGATTTTGGGTGTGATTAATTTAGTGGTGTATCTTGTGGTGGCAGCTTGGAATAAAAAGGAAGATAAGGCAACAGAAATGGTGGAAGTTGTGTGATTATATATTTGATGATTGTTACTGTGAAAATGTGTGGATTCGTGTTTATATCGATTGTCACTTTTTCTTGTAATGTTCAAAAATATGATGGTTTCGTGTTTATATCGATTGTCACTTTTTCTTGTAATGTTCAAAAATAATCATATGGAATGAAATCATTTTCGTTTGGTGGTTAAGAGTTTTTGAAAACGTTAAGAGCTTTTCATGTATTTGATTTTTGTTCGGATTGATTTCTTTCAATATATAGGTGTAGCTGAATTACAAGTTGATGAGATAATGATATAAACGTACATAACAATCTTAATATTCAAAATAAAGATACAAATGACTAATTTATTCATCAGTTTATGTGACTCAAATACATGTTAAGTTGTGGAGATTGATTGCAATCATGGGACCTAATCGTAGCCCCGGACATTAGGGATGTGCTTCGGGTTTGTTTTTCGGGTTTCGGGTTTTTCGGGTCGGGTTCTTCGGGTTTCAAATTTTTAAATCTTAACCCAAAACCAACCCAAATCTCTCACGGGTTTTTCTGGTTCGGGTAATTTGGGTTCGGGTTTTTCGGGTTGGATTAGTCGGGTTTCGAGTATCCTAGAAAATGAAACAAAAACAAAAAGAAAATTAAACAACTTCAATGCTAAAATTAAAACAACATATTCTTCTTTGCTCGTAACGCAAGTAACCAAATAATAAACCAACATAACTTAATAAAATCATAAAACAATTCAAAAGAAGAGTTAAACTAAGTAACTAACTCCAACCATAGTCGTCTTCAATCAGACGTGATTTGATTGTTCGATTACGGTTGCTATTAGTGATAAACGAAAAACATAAATTAACAATAAACAATCGATCCATAATAGTTGTAATGACAACAGTCGATTAGGCTCAAAGTCTAATAACTTTAATGACTAAGAGTAAGCTTATTACACCTAAAAATATATTTAATTTCAAAACTAAAAGTTTATTCGGGTTTTTTCGGGTTGACCCGAAACTTATAAATCAAACCTGAGAACTAACCCGAATTACTTTGGTTCGGGTTATGGTTAGTCTTTTCTCGGGTTCGGGTTTTTGGGGTCGAGTTAGTTCGGGTTCGGGTATGGATTTTTTCGGGCTGGGTTTCAGGTTTCGGGTAAAAGTGACAGCCTTACCGGACATGTGTGATGTGTAGGTCCTAGATACGAGATCAACCAACTAGTTCTTGAATCAATCTCAATTACAAGCTAGCGGAAATTACTTGTTGCCAACCGAGATCTCGAATCTAGCTTAGTGTTTGGTTATTTCCCAAAGTAGAAATAAAGGAAGAGTGATTAAGGGAAAGTAAGAGTGGGTAGGATAAGATTTTGCAAAAGGTTATAGTATGCATGGAGGCTTGCCCTATTTATAGTGTAAGCTCCATACATATTTCTTTCATTACATAGACCCATGAAGGCTTTATTTACATTGGGTCAAGCCTAAAGCATTACAAATTACATATAACAAATACGAAAGACTTAATACACAAAATGGGCTCTACAATCTCCCTCTAGTCTTTTGGTATTTGTTGTAGCTTTCCTTTTAGTCTGTCTCATACACAAAGCATCATCTTCTTGTAGTTGATCCTCAACAAGACGACATACGAACTTGTTGAATGTATCAACTATCTGATCAATGCTTTCTTTGCTATTATCTTCAAGTGGGCGCATAGGAGACTTGTACAGCTTCAACAAGTCTTTTTTGTTGAAACCCATCAATTCATGCTAGTCAAATACATGAAGAGGATGCATGATTTTGCATTGTATCATTGCTTCGCCGGTATTATTGTCAAACTCCTAGCACAAGAAATTATGAAGTAAATTTGGCTAAAAAAAATGGATTTAATTGAGTTGATATCCTAACTGAGTTAAACACCATCAATTCAGCCATGTGACTTTTTGGCCATTAACCTTCAATTCATTATCATTCACGGTAATTGTTATGGGGTTAGGGATGAACGACTAGTGTGTTTATATTTAATTGAGTTGATATCCTAACTGAGTTAAACACCAGCCTGGATGGCAGGTGCATCGGCTTAAAACACTGAACTAGGCTTGAGGCAAGGGTTCGAGTTTATCCGGGCCCGGATTTTTTAATTTTATTTTTTTAACTTTTGAAATCATATTTTGTTACCATTATGCATTTATAATATCAAATAAACCTTATTCTGACAAAACCGAACCCCGAATATTAGGTTTTATTGTCTTGAACCCTTGGTTGTTAATTAATCTTTAGTATACATACATACATACATACATATATATACATACACACACAATATATGTCTTTCAAATAAAAAATATGATATATATTTTCACATGATTAATAAATCGATCAAACTTAGAAGCTCGAATAATTTTTTCCACTAATATATGTATATGCATAACTTTTGATCAATGAATCTACATATATAGATAGATGTCATATAATTTTTTTTTGAATAATTAAAATTGGTTATTTATTTTTAATAAAAAATTTACTTATAAATATGAGTATTGATAAATATCATGAGGATTACTCATTTTATTTATCAAGCATAAATACCAAATAATAATAATAATAATAATAATAATAATAATAATAATAATAATAATAATAATAATAATAATAATAATAATAATAATAATAAATATAATGATTTAAACCCTAAATGACTAAAAATTATTTAAACCAATTAGTAACCTTAACAATTAAGCTAGTAATTCATTAACCTCAATTTTTCTTAAAACCTGATCGAATCACAAATCCCTTATATGCCTTGTTAATTTTCTTCGTTTATTAATATTATCGTTAACATATAGAACATTTGTTGACGTATCCTGAGGAGCGTGACAAAGTCTATATTAAATCGTTATCGCCGTTTCATCTTCGCTAATCCATTCGTTAAGGTGAGTAATTCACATCCCCCTTTTTTACCATTTTATAATTTGGGGGTGCTATGCGTTCACAAGTATTTAATCTCAATTTAATTATACAATTCCACTATATGCATTATTATGCAATTATTCAATTAGTTGATACTTGCAAATGTGATTATGACATGTGTTTGGTTTGAGTTATGGTTGTTGATATCTCATCCTCATTAATATGATCATACGCCATCGGAGTAGCTCGCTATCTATGTGATTCGGGTGAAAAAGATAGCTTTTAATATTATTGCTATGCAAGTTGTAATGGTTCATATTTATCGCAAGGAATTGTCATTTTAATATTACATGTATGCAAACCTGTGATTACTTGCTCAACTTTATGTTGACAAACCTATATATTTTCAAGCATGAAGCAGGTATGTTAGTGCACGGATTTGGTGTCCGCAGCTGTTCGAATAGACTAGGGGTAGTTTAGTCTTTACATATAATGTATAAAGGCTTATTCGCTAAGGTTGTTTAGCGAATGAGGCCTGATTCGTTAGAGACTAGGCTATTCGTTAATGTAAGAGCCCATTCGTTACTACAGTGTAACGAATGGAAGCTCATTCGTTAAGGTATACCCATTCGCTAAGGGTGTTTAGCGAATGGGGCTATGGAAAGACCTTATTCATTAACCTTGTTAATGAATGAGAGGTCTCATTCGTTACTACAGTTATAACGAATGATTCCAGCCTATAAATAGGCCTTCCATAGTTAGAATGCATAGAGATCTGTGCCATATTTATCTAATGTAACTGTACCATGCCGGATTTTCTCTGTAACGTATCTTCATCATAATGTATCAATCCTTAACGTATTGAATGAACACGAGTTAACGTATCGATTTGCGACTAGTTCCTAGGCTCGTAAACGTTAATATAAACGTTTTCACAAGGTAGCTATTTGGGATGAAGAAAGAAGTTAAAGAATATATTAGACCTTAGGTTGCATGATGAATAAAGACGGATTTTATTTTAATTATTTAATTATGATGTATTACCGATAAGACAACATTTTGTTTTTATGTACTTGAGTGATTTATGAAATAAATAATTTAGATATTGACACCTATAATTTGCTTTAGTTTTTTTTTTGAGCTATAATACAATTATGTCGCACCCCAGCATGTTCCGCCGTAGGTTGGAGTGTGACAATTCGAGCCTCTCAATCTCAGCCTTTAGCCTGTCAACCTTAGAATCCAAGTTGCTCCTTAGACTTGTTTCAATGTGGGAGGAAGGCGACAAATCATTCTCAAGAAAAGTGACTCTTTATTGTAGTCTCTCTATTTCAGCATAACGTGCAGCGAGAGATGTTGATTAATCGTTGATCGGTGGAGACGTGCAACCGCTTCATAAGCGTATACCACTAGCACAGGCGGATATTTTAGTTTATATCACAATGACATTTACTCATTTGTCAACCCTATTACACATCGATCAATGATCTTGTTGACTTTTGATCTACCCTTTTCATGTGCAAGAAACATTAGAGACAGTGTCTTATCATTTTACAAGGGTCAGATCAATTTTCCTAAGTTTTTGGAATAATTTTATAATATCCGACTCCCTCTTGATGAGAGCTCCCTCTAAACAGGAAAACTTCCTTTTAAGTCTTTTTCTAGATTTTTTAAATAAAGGATAAAATCATTTTGGTGAGAGGAAAGCTCAATTTTGTTTTTCTTAAAATAAACATAAATTCTTTTGGTGAGTTAAACTCAACACATTTTCTCCTTCTAAATTTGTGACATAATTGAAAAATATTTACAAATTTATTTGCAAAAAGATAGATAGAAAAATTTAATCAACACAAATCATGCCAAGCGACTCTACAAGATATAGAAATCAGGCACGATCAAAGGCTTTAGTGAAAAGGTCTGCAAAGTTGTGGTCGCTATGGACCTTTTTGATATTGAAAAGTTTACGGTCAAAACAATCACGAATGAAATGCATTCGGATGTTAATATGTTTTGTATTTGAGTGTTGGACCAGGTTTTTCACAATTCAAACCGATGCATTGTTATCATACTTGATTGGGGTGTGAAAGAAATTCAAACTATAATCCAGCAGCTGATGCTAGATCCATATCACTTGTGAACAACAAATGGAGGCGACAGTGTATTCTGCTTCGGCTGTGGAGGTGGACACGGTAACCTGTTTCTTGCATTGCCAAGAAATTAACCGATCACCCAGGAATTGACTTCCTCCTATTGTTGACTTTCTGTCTATGTTGCATTCCCCATAATCACTGTCGGTATAAGCATGTAGTACCAAGGGGGAGTATTTTCGGTACTAGAGACAAACGGGGCTTTCCCTTGAGATACCGAAATATACGTTTGACAGCGGTTAAGTTAGGTTCAACCTTAGAATTAAAACAAGCAAAAAGACATTTGTTATTAGTACCATTCGGTCTCCTGCTTTATTTCATATAATAGCCCCTTTATCATATTTCTTATTAGTACCATTCGGTCTCCTGTTCTCGGGATTCTTTACCAACTTCCACACATTAAGCTTCTTGAACTATAACAACTCTTCTTGCATAGCTTCAACCCAGGATTGAGAGCGACATGATAATCCTTAGGTTCAACCTTAGAATTAAAACAAGCAAAAAGACATTTGTTAATAGTTCCTTATTGGCTTCTTGTCTGTTTGCCGGCAGAGGGAGAGCAAATAATGTTTTTTGCTGGATGTGTCGGTAGATGGGAAGTTGAGGAATCGGATTCACTTGAACCTCAACAATAAGACTTTCAATTGGATGAAACACACTAGGAGCATTGATTAGAACATCATTGGCTGGTTGAATGACATCAGGTTAATTAACCACATGTTCTGTAGCAATGGGACCGTCCCATAGATTCTCCCATGAAGGGAACAACAATTGCTGAAACCATAGTAGAATCAATGTCATGAGAAGCATCAGCAGGAACTTCATTAGCAACAGCCTCTTTAGCAGCAACCTCTTTTGTTGACCAAACTAAACCAAACCGGTTTCAACCTGAGCCGGCTTAGGGCTTGAAACCAGTTTGTGCAACTCTAGTGATAACCTGGGCCTCTGATGTGGGATCATCAATAAGGTTGCTATTGCACTTCTACAGTGTAACATCTGTCTTTGGGATGTAACAAATTTAGGAAGTTTTATTATTTAAACGTATGTCGTTATTTAATTTTTGTTACATAATAATGGGATTGAGTGGTAGGCTTATGAATAATACATGAACTTGAGAATGGTTACGGGCCTAAGGACAATGGGCTTGGAGTATTTAAACTCCTTAAACCTTCCTAAAACCTTAACATTCTCATTCACCACCTTCTACCTCCAAACACACACTGAAAAACACACACAAGCACTCCTTCCCATCCAGATCCAGATCCGAGCTGAAAGGGGATAGATTTCGTAATCTAGCATCATCATCAAACAAGAAACACGTCTAGATCCACGTATGGTCCAGATCTAAAATAAACCAAAGTCCAAGAAATGCATGTTTTTAGTATAGAGGTCAATGTTGTAAAAGTAGGTTTACAAGGTCAAGAACTCGCTATAAGGAATGTTGTCGAGGCGAGTTTCTTTAACTCCGTCTAGTAACTATGAATCGTTCAAGAGTGGTTAACCTCAGCCAGACTCACATCTAATTGGCGAACTTGGACCTATTTTGACTAAAATAAAATAAAACATAATTCGTATTGCTATAATATTAAAGAACAAATATCAATTTTTTTAATTAATGATTAACAAATTTATAGAATAATTTATTATTTAAAAACGTATTTCTCTTATTTTCATTGATATTCATCTATTTTGTTATAAATATTAGAAAACTTATTATATTTGGCATACATATAATACCAAAAAATTAATTTTCTTTAGATTTACCATGTCCGAGTACTCCCCGAGTACTTCGAGTACACCCAACTCCTCAGTCAACCGCCTAGGGTCCGTCTAGCGACTTTTACAACCATGATAGACGTTAGGTTTTTTTATGTCAGTTTGTTTTAAGATCCAATACCAAGGCAAATCGGGCCTAATAGGATGAGAAAAACATAAACTCGTACTAACAGTAAAAAGGCATAACGGGACGTAAGGAAGTGACCAAGATGGAAAGGCTCGAAAGTTCAGCTCAATTAAATTAAGTCGAGCCGAGTGAGTGAGGTTCGACTCGATTAAATTGAGTAGACTCGAGTGAGGAGGTTCAACTCGATTAAATTGAATCGAGTCGAGTGAGGAGGTTCGGCTCGATTAAATTGAGTCGAGGCGAGTGAGGTTCGAATCGATTAAAAATGAGTCGAGTCGAGTGAGCGAGGTTCGACTCGATTAAATTGAGTTGAGTCAAGTGAGGTTTGACTCGATTAAAAATGAGTCGAGTCGAGCAAGGTTCGACACGTTGGAACTTGGCTCAGAATTAGGAAAAGGTCATTTTCTGATGAAGTTTTTAGTAAAGGATTATTAATGAAAATAAAATTATTCCAAGCTAACCTGGTAGCTCGACCCCAACCAGGGGCTGCTGCTCCTAGACCTCGCTGCCAGGGGCGCTACCCTCGAACCCCAATTTGTTAAGGGTTTCACTAACCTAAAAGCATGATATATTTAGAACTAGATAATTGATACTTGTAACTTGTTAAACAGTTATCCGTGCTCAGTTGAAGAGAGGTATCACCATTAACTCCGAGAGGAACCGGATTCAGGTGAGTTTCTAGCCCCTTTCTCTGTTATGTTTTTTTTCAGGGCTGTGTGCATACTCTTATGCGTTTAATTAATACACTTACCTTAAGTGGTAAGTGTATGCTATATAAATGTTTGTGAATATAAATTAAATGATATAGTAAGGATTGAGTTTAAATATGTGGATGTGTATATATATATATAGGGGTGGTATCTAGTGAAAACTCCTCTTAAAGAGAAAACTTAAAAACTCCTAAAAAACTATTGTTAACTTTTTTTATTTTTTTTGAAGTTTCTTTTTTTTTTCATTATTCTTATATGTTGTTATTGCTTCAAAAAAAATAAGAAGTTTCCTATATATATATATATATATATATATATATATATATATATATATATATATATATAAGGGTTCAAATAAAAATAAGGAGTTTCTTGGAAATAGTAAGAACCAATAGATTTTTGACATGTATCATTACAACAAATGGTAAAACAACAATTGTAGGAAACTATGTCGGTTTTTGATAATTTTAAATCTCAACCATTGATTAGCATAATCCAATGGCTATGATTTATTCCTAGTATTCCTAGAAAATTACTTGTTTTTAGGATAACCCTCCCCTTACACACACACACACACATATATGTATATATAACTAAATGTATGTATGGTTGTATGGCAAAGAATGTATGATCATATGGTTACATGGTTGTATGGTTGCAGACCCTAATAATATATGCGAAGATTAAAGGGTTGCAGACCTTAACTATATCTGCGAAGAATAAAGGGTTGCAGACCCTAACAATATCTGCGAAGACTAAAGGGTTGCAGACCCTAATAATATCTACGAATGTTAGAGGGTTGCACACCCTAATAATATTTGTGAAGGTTATAGGGTGAAAGGCTCTTAAAAACGTAGAACGATTATGTATGCCTTAAATAATAAAAGTAAGTTAAAGAATGAAAGTATGAATGTATGAAAGTATGAAAGTATGAATGTATGTAAGTATGTATGAATGAAAGATAAGTAGGTTAACTATGAAATATGTATCTTCGGATGCGTATATGTAAGAATGTGAATGTAATGAATGTTGCTTGATTAACTAGGACTCACTCAGCATAGCTGACTTTTAGTATGCACGTAGCCAAATAGGATGAGGCAGCTGACTTAAGGGAGACACATGGCAGTGGACTGTCAAGGCTGTCATCTGAAGACAAAGAATGTTAAGATGTTCTCTTTCATTATGTTTAAATTGATAAGACAAGTTGATGTTACTAAAACAAGATTTGAATGCTTTGTAATATATTGTTGAAGTTTTAATTTTCTGCGAAAATTTTTAACTCACTTTGATGTTTAAAACTATGTTTATGAGTAAATCCAATGTAACATTTCGGTTTTCCATTTCATGTTTTGTACCTGACCGGATTCGTAGTCGGTTAAAATTATTAATAAAAGATTTATTTTATTTAATTATTCCTTTTATATTTATTAAATTATCAAGAATGTGCGATAAACCCCCTTTAAACTTACAATTTACCATTGTTGCACCTTGAACAAAGATGAAGGGCCAATCTGCAAATGTTATTCAAATTATAATAATAAAATATTATTTTCCCTTCTTCCTCTCTTCACCGACGGTGCATACTAACCCCCCCCCCCCCGCTTTGGTTGGACCTTAATTCTCGTTATAATCAAGAAATTAATCTCATAGAATCGTTAACTACCAAAAAACGCATCACACCGACACTTTAATTATAGAAAACAAATCAAAAATCATAACTAATTTCGATTATCATTCCGCGCCTGACCTAGGCTCTTAACTACTATATAAACACAACAAAAACTCAATTAAACTCGCTCACACCTTCCTCTCAATCTCACGACACAAACCCCTAACCTAATTGCATCAAACGAAGCCGCTAAGAACCTGTTTGATCTCAAGCTCAGCCGCGACCTATTTGGTCTTCGTTAGCCCTCGATCCGCGATCATATACGGTAATTGAAACATGCTTCTGATTCGTTTTTAATCGATAACCAAAAACACCAAATCAATTTAAAAGAACAACAAACAAGTCAACGGATTTAACTCCTAGGGTTTGGAATTGAAATAGGGTTCTGGGTGGTGTCTGTTTATATACTTGTAGAAACTGTTATAAACAAAAACTGAAGCACCAGCCCACTGACTGGTGCATTTTGTTTAAAGCCATTCAGCCGGCCCAGGGCGCGGGTTCGACCCCCCTGGACCCGGTTTGGTTGTTTGTTTTTTATATATTGTTTTTAAATTTCTTTAATAATAATAATAATAATAGATAAACATTATTTTAATGAAACCAAACCCAAGAAGTGTTATTTTGGCCATGGCTTCGCGTCACATATATATTTTTCTATCTACAAGTATGTACAGATATATATACACACATATACATAAACATACATAGGTATATATATATATATATTCTATATATATTCTAAATATATATATATATATATGCATAAATAATATGAAACAAAAAATATATTTTGAAGGTCCGAATAAAATTCTCCCATGTTTTTCTTCCATTTATATGTATATGAATTTTTTTTAATAATTAATGCTTCATTTATATATATAACGTTTATTAATACTTAATATCGGCTATTATTTATTCAAAACCTATTTACTTGAAAATGTGAATATGATATATCACTTATATTAATTACCAAATAATAATATCAACACTAATAGTTATAATAATAATAATAATAATAATAATAATAATAATAAATATACTAAAATTAGTTAATAAATAACTAACAAATAAAATAACCTACACCCTACAAGACTCCAAGTTTATAATTAAACTAGTAATATGTTAAACGCAAACCACCATCAAATCTCAAATCATTATTTATTTCTTTCCCTCATTTATTAATGCTATTGTTAAACAATTAGGACATTCTTGTTGACGTATCTCGAAAGCTTGAACGTGTTCATCCTCACTTTTCTTTTTATTATTATCTCATCCTCATTTAATCCACATATAAGGTAAGTAATTCACATCCACCTTTTTACCATTTTATATTTTGGGGGCGTTATGCGTTAAATCATTTTCCACTACAATTCCACTATTTATGTTATATGATATTGCTCAATTAGTTATACGTGCAAATGTGACTATGTGTTTATTTTATGTTTTGGTGGTTGGTATCTCATCCTCATTAGTATGATCATACGCCGTCGAAGTAGCTCGTTATCCAGGTGATTCGAGTGAAAAGACAACTTTTATATTATTGTTATATTGTTGTTATGCTAGTTGTAGTATTTTATATTATCGCAAGGAATTGTCATTTTTATACTATATATATTCAAAAACCGTGATTACTTTCTCAACTTTATGTTGACAAACTATGTATTTTCCCGCATGGCGCAGGTACCTATGTTGGATGAAGAATCAAGGGATTAAAGAGTAGTTGGACCTTACGATGCATGATTAATAATGATGAACATTATTTCTATTATTTTAGTTGTAATTTCTTTTGAAACAATGTTTGTGCTTTACGTGTTTGGATTATATGAAATAAATAATTTAGATATTGACACGTGTATTTACTTAGTGTCTTTTGAGCTATGATACATTTATGTCGCGCCCCGACATATCCCGCCGTAGGTCAGTGTGGCAGATTGGTATCAGAGCCGAAGACTATAAGATAGGTGGTTAGACGTAATGACCTAGTAGCATGTTTAGGGTCCCTATCCGTGTTCCTATATATGCACCCTATTTGTTTAAATTTTTGTACATAGCTTAATTTATTTAAATTGTTTATCATATACAAATGTACACGAAAGCACACACTTATTCCGAGGCTATGCCTCAAAATCATTTTTCAAAAATTTAGGACGATTTTTAATCGGGAAATTCCTTAAGAATTCCCACCTTTTACCTCCCCTCTCCTTGAGGATGATTCGTGTAACGGATACGTACTAACTGTAACGGGGACACACCTGTACACCGATCCCTTGACACCAAAGCTTGCGAGCCTAAGGAAGTGCAATGCGCATACATCTCAATCAGCCGTGAGACCTGGTTGCCTTCCTGGAGGGTGAGGTGCGAAAGCGTATCACACCGAATGTTCACA
The DNA here is from genome assembly GCF_021521415.1 of Bidens hawaiensis. Classification (NCBI taxonomy): domain Eukaryota; kingdom Viridiplantae; phylum Streptophyta; class Magnoliopsida; order Asterales; family Asteraceae; genus Bidens; species Bidens hawaiensis. The sequence continues at coordinate 8,725 of NW_027498812.1, read as the reverse complement.
AATCTACTACCCTCATTGTATCAATCGTGGTCATGTGATGATCTCATCCTTAATTTATAACCGAATTCACAGTGATACGTGGCTAAACTCGGTTTTTCATATTGTATTTTAGTTGAATAGTTGGGTGAAGTACGCAAATACGGGGTGGTTCCCGTAGTACTTCAACCATCTATCTCAACACCCCTTAAAACTCAATTTTCATCGATTTTGTGATGTTAGTACATGAATATTTCAACAACTTTTATTTGGTTTTCGACATTTTCATTTCGTTGGAAGGAACCATGGTGGTTCATTAAATCCTAACCAACAAATGAAACCCCATGTTTCAATTTTAAGTTATGACTGTTTATTTATTTATTTATATATTTATTTTATTATTCCTCATCACGTCAACACTTATAAAATCACGCCTCGTAAAAGCCTTCATTCCCAACCTCAACCACAAACTCAACCTCAAATTGTTAAATAGAATTCACAAGTATCGATTTACACAAACTCAATCTCAAATTGTTAAATAGAATTCACAAGTATCGGTTTACACAAACTCATACATTTACAACATTTACCCAAGTATTATAAATCTTACATATTTGATCCTTGCAGTATGTCTTCCCGTCTCATCAACCGTACCCGCCACACCGGAAACTCGGACCGTCGCATGTCGTCCCGCATTACAAAGGAAATCATGGAAGCCCTCCCGATGGTCATCTCTCAACTCCAAGCAGTGAATGCCGCTAATGTTACCGCAAACTCTAATGTTTTCACTATCAAGCAAGTCACCAACGCTAACCCGATCGATTACTTTGGGACTGAGGGTGCTACAACCCTTCTTCAATGGTTCGAGCACATGGAGAGCGTGTTCCTCCACTGTGCATGTCCGGATGACAAAAAGACCATGTATGCGTCAAGTGTTTTCAAATCGAGTGCCCTTACTTGGTGGAATAGCAAGAAGAGAGACCTTGGGGTTGAGGTTGCCATGGCCTTGCCATTGGATGACCTCAATAAGCTCATGTTAGACCAATTCTGCCCGAAATGTGAACTCCGGAAGTTGGAAGAAGAGCTTTGGAATTTGAAGCAAGAGGGAGGTGATAATACCGCTTACAACAATCGGTTCCACGAATTGAGCGTCCTCATCCCACACATGGTTACTCATTTGGAGCAAGCCATTGATAAACACATCACGGGTTTGCCGATGCAAATCCAAGATTTTGTCCTTAGTCGTGACCCAAAAGAACTTCATGATGCCATCACCCTAGCCGGTACACTCACTGAAAACAGCGTTAAGGCCGGGACCTTGACGCAGAAAAGTTCTGAAAAGCCCAATGATAAGCCCGCATCCGAGCCCACTAAAGAGTCCAAGCCCACATCCTCAAAGCCTGAATTCTCAAAGCCCGAATCCTTCAAACACAATCACAACCATAACTCCTCTCATTACCGCAATAACAAACGAAAGCCCAATTCGCAAAATTTTGTTATAGCCTAACCACAAGCCCAACAAGCTTCTCCAACCAAGAAGCCATACACCAGCCCACACCCATATTGCAATACTTGCCAACTTCACCATCCATCCCAATCCACTTACTGAGTGTGCACCAATTGCCACCGATTCGGCCACCTCACCCAATACTGCCGAGAAGCACCCCGTGTGCAAGCCGCTCAACCGCGGTTCGCACCATCAAACCAACCCAACCGAGCCATCCCTCGTGCTCCAATCACTAACATCGTTAGGGCTTGATATAATTGCGGTGATCCAAACCACCTCCGCAATGCGTGTCCTCGACTCGCTCAAGCCCATCAAGCCTATGTTGCCCCACAACCCTACTACACCTCCCACGCCTACCAAGTTCAAACTTACCAACCTCAATTACCCCAACTCATGCCCCCTACAAACCCTCAAGCTCAACCCATGCTCATGCAAGCCTACCAAGCTCCAACCCCTCAAGCTTCAACTTCTCAAACACGAGAACCTCAAGGAATTCAAGGGCGAGCCTTCACCATCAATGCTCACCAAGCCCGAAACTCGAATGATGTGGTGAACGGTACGTTTCTAGTTAACAAGCATCATGCATCGGTATTATTTGATTCGGGAGCCGATAGGAGTTTCATTTCCTTTGATTTTGAGTACATACTTGATGCGCCCCATAGTAAAATTGTCTAAGCCATTCACGATAGAGATAGCTAATGGTAGTTCGATCGTTATTGACTCTGTTGTCCGTAATTGCACGCTCACCCTTAATGGGCAAAAGTTCTCCATTGATCTCATTCAATGCAAATGGGTAGCTTCGACGTCCATCATTGGTATGGATTGGCTCTCCCTTCACCATGCCGAAATTCTATGTTTCGAGAAGATTATTCGTATCCCTATCGAAGGTGGCGTAATTCTAAACATCGCTGGAAAAAGACCATTCCTAGAGCTAAACCTCATGTTGTGCCTTGAAGCCCAACGTTATTTAAGCAAAAAGTATGTCGCTTTCTTAGCCCATGTCACCACAAAGGCCCACGTAGAGAAGCAACTTTCCGACATTCCGATTGCTCGCGACTTCCCTGAAGTCTTTCCCGAAGACGTTTCCGGACTCCCTCCCATACGTCAAGTGGAGTTCTGCATTGACCTTGTACCCGGAGCAAACCCCGTAGCCAAGGCACCATACCGTCTTGCACCCTCCGAGATGCAAGAACGCTCATACCAAATCCAAGAACTCACGGACAAGGGTTTCATTCGCCCGAGTTCATCTCCATGGGGCGCACCCGTTTTGTTTGTCAAGAAGAAGGACGGTACTCTTCGTATGTGTATCGATTACCGAGAGCTCAATAAGCTTACCATCAAGAACCGTTATCCTCTTCTGCGCATCGATGACCTATTCGATCAACTTCAAGGATCCGCTTGTTTATCCAAGATTGATCTCTGTTCGGGTTATCACCAACTCCGTTCGGGTTATCACCAACTTCGTGTCCACGAGGATGACATACCCAATACCGCCTTCTGTACTCGTTATAGGCACTTTGAATTCTGAGTTATGCCTTTTAGGTTGACTAATGCTCCCGCCGTTTTCATGGACCTTATGAATCGCATTTGTAAACCCTTCCTCGACAAGTTCGTGATTGTTTTTCATTGACGACATCTTGATATATTCTAAATCCGAAGACAAGCACAGATATTATTTGCACGCCATTCTTGACTTGTTGCGAAAAGAACAACTTTATGCTAAATTCTCCAAATGCGAATTTTGGCTAAAGCAAGTTCAATTTCTGGGCCACATCGTCAACGACAAGGGTATTCACGTTGACCCCGTCGTTAAAAGTTGGAAAACCCCGTCCTCTCCAACAGAGGTTCGCTCATTTCTTGGTTTAGCGTTATATTACCGTCGTTTCATCCGCAACTTTTCGAAGATTGCTTCCCCCCTTACTGCACTAACCTACAAAGGGAAAGTCTATAAATGGGGTCTCGAACAAGAAAAAAAGAGTTTCAAACCCTAAAGGACATGCTTTGCAATGCTCCTATCCTTGCTCTTCTCAAGGGCAACGATGATTTTGTTGTGTTTTGCGACGCTTTCTATCCAAGGTCTCAGTGGTGTTCTTATGCAACGAGACAAGGTCATTGCTTAGGCCTCGTGTCAACTCAATGTTCACGAGAAAAATTACACGACACACGATCTCGAACTTGGTTCGGTCGTGTTTGCCTTACAAATTTGGAGACAAAGACGATCATAAAAGTTTGCAACACATATTCGACCAAAAGGATCTCAACATGAGACAAAGATGATGGGCCGAATTGCTAATCGATTACGATTGTGAGATTCGCTACCACACCGGGAAAGCAAATGTCGTGGCCGATGCTCTTAGTCGTAAGATTCACATTAAATCCGTCTTGCTCAATTGTGTCACCATGCAATCCAATCTTTAATACCGCATCTTCATCGCTCAACACGTCTCCGTCACTGAAGGAAGTTTATACGACGAGATGTCGTGTGGCGCCGAAACTCCAACTTGAAACCAAACGTAAGGTTTACTTTATTATTTGACCGTTTATGGGTTCCCGATCGTGATGGTATTCGTACGTTCATCCTTGATGAAGCTCATAAGTCACGATACTCAATTCATCCCGGTGCGGATAAAATGTATACCGATCTTCGTCCCATGTTTTGGTGGCCGGGAATGAAGAAAGATATCGCAGTATATGTATCTAAATGCCTCACTTGTTCAAAGGTCAAGGCCGAGCATCAAAATCCGTTTGGCTTGGTCGAGCAACCATTGATTCCTGTTTGGAAATGGGAGAACATAGCCATGGATTTTGTCAACAAACTCCCCACTACTCAAAGCCGCAATGATAGTATTTGGGTAATTATTGACCGGTTGACTGACGTAGGCTGTCGCGGTCTACTCAAAAACAAATAATTAAAGACTTAAATACCTATAAACTAGTACGGGTAAGTAAGGTCGTCTCCACAAGGACTCAAGGAAAGTGCTAATTTAATATGACTAAGTTAATTAATAAACTAAGGCAGAAAGACTATGTCAAGCGGTTTGTTTTTAGAAAAATATTAATTAAAAACTAATTATTACTTAAAAGCTTTGTAAACAATATTAATAAAAAACATTCATTCACTCAAGGAAAAAGATTAATTAAAACTAATTATTACTTATGTGTTCCATTACGGCAATCACAGATTCTATAGTGTTTGGTTTTATAATAATTGCTAGTCTTGTGGTTTGATTTATGATGACAAACGATACCCTAACCGAATTGTTGACACAAACGAACCCGGACTCCACAATTGTCAAATCTATGTCTAGGACAACTAATTCAATGATAAGGTTTGATGATTCTAGTCCAATGGACACAAGATATTAACCCTAAATGTTGATGAACAGCCAAACAAACGTTATACAAATCAATAATCGCAAACACAAACTTTAATCAACCAAATAACTAGTTAAGCAAGACAAATTCATATAAAATCAATCAAGCTATAATCATTAAGCATTAGAATCTGATCAAAAATAGTACTTCACACAAAACCTTAGCCTAGAACGAAAAACCACACACGACTAGCCAGACATCGACATAATCATTAAAGTACTTATATTGATGAACATGCAAACCCGAGATGAACCGGAAAGCTTCGGGGTGGTGGAAAATCTTCTTAGCACAGCTCTTCTGCCTCTGGAAGTTGATATTAGCCGAATGGGGAGGTTAAGGGGTTTTATATAGGGAAAACCTAAATTTTTGGCCGACTTAAGCATCTTCGCGTATCGCAAAGATGATCAACATGCTTCTTCGTGTATCGCGAAGGACAAAATAGTCGCGGACGGATTTCTTCAACTTCGCGTATCGCGAAGTTGCCCTTCTTTGCATCTTCACGTATCGCGAAGATGTAAAACTTCATATTTTTCTATTTTCTTTTCCTGACTGCCTCGGGATGCATGCAAGTCCAATCTCTCACTTCTCGATCTTCATTCCAAGCTCGTAAATATCCTCGTTAAGCTCCAAAGCTTCCAATGTCCTGAAAACACATAACAACGCTTGAAGTACCAATGTTCATTCGATTATTTAACTAAAATTAACTAATTAATATATAAAATAAACTAACTTTTACCCAACCATCACATCCCCACACTTATCCTTTTTCGTCCCGAAAAAGATTTTGCAATGGAATCTGAATCAAAGATTATTTTCAAAATACTTCATAGATTATCTTAATTAAGCACCAAGAACACAAAAAAACCACAATTGCGACCCACGTCTTAATACTTTCCGGGAAAAATAAGGTGCGACAGTTGTATTAATTCATATGATTAAAATGGAACCCACACCTCAAAGCCCTGAAGCCGTCTTACCATGCTTCATTATAGTTTTACCGAACCAGGCCACCCCAACTTGACTTAAACCTTAAGATTAGACAATCAAAATTTTGAACATTTGTACAATTTTTCAAGCCCATATGTAATAGCTAAGACAATCTTGGATATTTTTATCAAACCAAAACTCAAACTTAAGTATTAAAGTCTACCGAAATGGCCATTAGATATGATTAAGGTACAATTAGGTAACCAACTAGTAAATAGCCCCCACTACATGACATACCCCCCGTTATCAAGCAATACCCCAAAGTCCATCACCATACGTGAGTAGGCACGAATTCATCTGTAGGGCTTACATATGACGTGTCCCGTGTGGTCCGTTTCTTAATGGTAACAGCGTGGATGATCAAGTCAGTAGTGAATTTGTACTTTTTAAATCACTTTTTGTGATCATGTTTATTAACATATGAATTGCAGATAAACTACGGTTTGCTCTTTTTAAGCTTTTATTAATATAAATAAATCCACTAGGATTTACGCCTACCATATGATAAACCGCATACCGACCCATGGTCTACGTTCCCCGGGGCATCCCATCAATACAGGATTTAAGGCCATAAAACCATACGCCTATGAAGTGTTAACCACTTAACTAGCAGTATTTTCATTTATGTTTATATCACAAACCATCTAGCATACACTAATGTTAAGCCTATCCAAGCATTGTACAATAAATATTCATATTAAAATATATTTTTTGGTGATCAAATCTAATAAAAAGGCTTGAGTATGGCATAATCTTTCATTCTAGTCCTTACACACGCTTAGCTAAACAAACAAAACCCTGAAGGCGTTTCCCACTAAAAATCAAGCATTTAAGGTTCAATTAAGTCAACAACCAAATTATCCTTTCATTCTCAAGGCTGAGACTGCCAATACATCTCAAATTACGTGTATTCCCGTTTTATTTATCTCTTATAATACAATAATTTTGAAAAATAACCCCCGATTTTTCTATCATTTTTCATTATTATGCAAAAAATCTTAATTCAAGGAACATTAAAACTTTTAAATTTCCAATTCCCCCCCCCCCATCCCCACACTTGAGGCAAACATTTTCCTCCATGTTGAAAATTTATGACCCAAAAATATGGACGGGGTTAAAATTCACTTCAACAATTTTAAAACCGGGCCTAATGTGATGGTGGTTATTACTAACTATACAAAAAATACAATTACACTTTTAACACAAATACTAATAAAACAAATAAGGTTATGAAAACAAAATCACCTGATAGAAAAGAAAAACTCTCATGTGCAACTCTCGTGCCCTCGGTGATGCTCTCGGTGATCCTTACCTCCTCAACTCTCAAAATAAAATCTGCAAACTCTCAAACATGTAGAAGCAAGCTTCACACAAATGTTAAAAATATAGGTCTTTTAAATCGTTTGCAAAACCATTAATTTTAAATTACCGACCGAGATTAATAAATTTCATAACCAAATTTGTTATACGAGTAAAAATGTTAAAAGACCTAACTCACTTTCGTAGGAATCACGGTGGCATTTAGTGTATGCAACAAGCCCTTTAAACCCCCCCCCCCCGCCCCGGTAGCCCGGGTGGGCGAGTATGGTCTCGTGAGGGTTTATAGTGAACTACACCCACAAAGTTCAACTACAACAAAAATATACACGTACCTAAGTACAAGGCCGGGTTGCCTCCCGATTAGCGCTAAGTTTTTGTTAAAGCTACAGCCAGACCGTTACCTCATTTTGCGTTTATGGTGGTCTAGTGGAGTACTTACCTTCCTCCAACTCACTCTTTTTACTTCTCCAACATAATAGTAAACTGTCTATGACACTCCACCTTGGCCCGAAGCATGCCAACCTTCTTTGTTCGTTCTCAAACCCTGGTGGCTTCCTCACCTTCTCCTTCTATGGCAATTTCTTCTTACTTGTTTTACCCGTCTTATTATGAACCACCTTTTTTCTTGCATGTTTGAAATCATCACATGAAATCTCCAACTATCCAACATGAATCTCTACCGAATTCAGCTCCTCTTTTTCTCTCTCCCGCTTCGACCTGTCAAACACAAAACTTTCTTCTTTGGTGTCATCCTCACTTACATGAGGAAGACAATTGTTAGTAGCACCTGACCTAAAAGATTTATTTTCACAAGAATAATCAAATGAATTTGAAAAGATATGCAAAACTAACTTACGATTACCAAAGGCCATGCACACTGTTCCGTCTCGGCAATTGATTTGAGCATTAGATGTTGCCAAAAAACGGTTCCCCAATATCACTCTCGGCTCTTCTTCATTCTCTACCGGTGTATAATCCAAAACAAGAAAATCTTCAGGATAATAAAAACTCTCCAACCTTTACTGCAACTCGAACCAACTTCCCTCGGGGCCGTCTTCGAGTGAAATCAGCCAACACCAATGTGGTGTCAACTTCTTGTAAAGGTCCAAACTCAAACCAGTCACAAACACACCCCGGTGGTCTTGAAATCACCAATCTGAATGGGAATAAGTGGTGCCACTCTTTCAAATTCTTCAACTGTGTCGTTCACCCCATGATCTTCAATGGTGATTGCACTCACGTGTACGTTTTTACCATTGGATGAACTGGTACTCTGATGGCTCAGATTCTTCACTGTATCACTTGGTAATTTGGATGGATTTTTTCTTCAAGGTGGCCATCTCTTCAGCCAATTGACTCATTTGCTTATCTCTCGCGACATTCGCTTTTTCTTGAATCTCCATTCTTTGGCTCAAATCTTTCAAAAGTGTCAGAATTTCCGAATCTTGCGAAGAACTTTGGCCTTGAGTCGCCCCTTGACTTTGCTGACCCTGCTGATAATTCTTGTTATACACCCCCGACTCCTTTTGATTATACCCGCCTTGACCGCTACCCCACTCG